>NW_007250032.1:234552-278007 GCF_000164805.1 Carlito syrichta
TAATGGGGCCTGTGTGCTCAAGTCTTCATTGCCCCAGAAGGTGAAATGGGAGTGGACTTGTTGCTGGACTTAACCTCAGGGAGAGATCACACTCTATCCATCTCAGCTGAGCCCTGGAGACCTGAAGGTGCCTCAGCACCATGTCATCTTCCAGAGCCCAGGCCCAGGATAAACTGACCTGAAAGAACTCCTGAAGGTCAAACAGGGACAGCCTCATAAGGTGCTGTAGGCACAGTGGTGGGACCTAGGCTGGAAAGAGTCCCCCAGGAAGAGTCAGCTCCTGCACCCTGCTCCCTCCCTGGGTGCCTCCTTCTGACCAGTCCTGGATCCTTTCTGGCATATTATGCAGCCCAGTTGTTCACAGGAGGCCATGATCAGAGAAAGGACTAGGTGGGCAAATGTTCACCACCCTTCTGCCTCTCATCTGTGTCATGTCATGAGGGGGCTCCATGACTGGGAGGACTCACAGTAATGCACCCAATCCAGCAGGCTGCCACAGGCCAGCTTCAGGGGGCTCACAGGGACCTGAGAAGGAGGTGTGATGAGGCGAGGGAATGAGGAGTTGTGACCAGAGTTTCTTCAGGCATTCTGGCAATCAAACATACCAGGTTGTGTGTATTTATAGTAAATTATAAATTAATTATTTTTTGTAGTTATACAATCACAAAATGATTTCATTATTTTGTCACAAACACTGCATGTTCTCATGTCTTACAAAATTTATTATAAAGTTAATGATTAATACAACTTGCCCATAAACGCAAAACCAGTCTTTGTGGTTATCACTACCACCACTTGTTGGACTATTAAACTCATAAATTTAACATCCTATTTCATGAAAATATGTAATTTTCTATAAGGAAAATAAAAAGTAAAAAAGGACAATCAACTATTAAAGCAATAATATATGAATCCACACAAAACTTACTTCATCTATTCTAAATATTCCAAACTTATTTTTAAACAAAAAGCAAAAGGTCATCATATTAAATATATCAAACTTAGCTAGTTGTATCTATTCTCACAATCTTCTATTATATAATAGCTACATTTAATTTTCTTATACCATTAGTTTACTTTATAGCAGATTTTTATTTTCTATGCTTTTAGAATTAAACACCACGGTAGGCTACTATGCTTAATTCTTATCCAGAGAGACAGAGAGTTCCATTTAATACATCTGCCATCTACCCAAGCCCATCTAACCATGTCTTCATCATAAGCTATGGTGTAAGGTAAAGGAGGATCAAGCCACAATAAATCTTGTATGCTGCTTCTACCCCTAGGGCCCACCAAATTCTACCATTAATTTTATATCCCACATGTTGTCCTGCTCTAATAGTAGGTAAGGGCTTAGGGGCTTTATTTTGGGGGGTTCCGATCTTATGACTAATCTGATGTTTAACTATACCTATGTTATCTGTGAGTTTTTACCTCAGTTTCTGATAATTCCTTATGTCACAACTTTAATAGAAAATCTCTAAGTGTTTCATTTGCCATACAGTTAAAGGTACATTTTGTTGCAGTGGATGTTACAGTAATTGGTTCTATTGATGGTTGGGTCATCATGACCTCTCCTATTCTTGATTTCCTGAGGTGTAGCCAATGTGGAAACATTGACTGCTTTATTACTGACATTGTAGACACTGTACCCTTCAATTCTGATCACATTATTCTTTTTCTGAGGGAGATTGAAACATATTATTCCTGTAAGGCAGGAGCATAACAATATAATGGGAATAACCAGGCAACCGTGAGTCACAGGGCAGCTATGCAGAACTTTCCTCAAGCCTTTCCATTGGGCCTTGCCACACATGTGGATCCCCTCTGGGGCTTTGCCTTCCAGGGGGGTGTCTTCATTTGGTGCAGCTTTCAGAAATCCATCTTAATTTCTGTCTTATGCATTTACATTTTCATTTTTGAAAAATGTTTCCATATGGCACCCATTCTACCTCTGCTATATCCTTTAGTTTTAGTGCCCTATAGTAGAAAGTTACCTGTTATAAAAGATTTGAAAAGCAATCTGTAATCAGAACACTTCTGCCAGCTTGTGTAATGCTGAATTATTTTTTGACACTGCTGATTTGGTGTCTTTTTCTTTTTGTCAGTCTTGCTGTCACCCAGGTTGGAGTGCAGTGGCAGGCTCATGGCCCCTGCAGCCTTTGCCTGCTGGACTCAATCCTTCACCCTTAGCCTCCTTAGTCCCTGGAACCACAGGCATGTGGCACCATGCCTAATTATTATTTTGATTTATTGTAGAGGCTGTTCTTGAACACCTGGACTCAGACAATACTCTCACCTCAGCCTCCCAAATTCTGGGATTACAGGCATTAGTCGCCACATTCAATCTCTTCTCTGTCTTCTTTCTAGTCACCTGACACTGTTGGAAATACTCCCCTCCATTAAGTCATCTGCTAACTCCTCTGGTGTGGTGCTTGTTAGCTGATGAATGTCTTCAGGATCTATATCTTGAGACCCTTTTTTCTCTCCACCATTTTGCCATATACACACTCGCTTTCTCTGGTTTCCTTGATTGGCTCAAGAGAGCCCAAATGCTCATATAGACAGCAGTAACACATGATTTGTTAAGCAGAATCTCACAACACTTGCTTTTAAACACTCAGTATTTTTCATGAATAAAGGTAATTTGAAATACTTTCCAAGAAAACAAAAAATATCTGAGAGAATTTATCAATAGCAGATTCTTTTTTTTTTTTTTTTTGAGTTGGAGTCTCAGACTGGAGTGCAGTGGCCACTCCCTTCCACCGCAGCTTCAACCTGCTAGGCTCCGGCGATCCTTCCACCTCAGCCTTCCAAGTAGCTGGAACTATAGGCACATGCTACCATGTCTGGCTAATTTTTGATATATTGTAGAAATGAGGTCTCACCAACTTGCCCAGGTGGGTTTCAAACCCGTGGGCTCAGACAATTCACTCACCTTGGCCCCCCCAAAGCCCTGGGATTACAGGCTGAGGCAACGAGCCCGGCCCACATCAGTTTTAAAAATGTTGAGATATAATAAAAGTGTATTTCACACATTTTATGTAAATAGAATAGCAAATTCTGTGCCCCCTAAATTTTATTAATGGCAGAATCTGGTTTTTATAACACTAGCCATCACAAACTTCTTAAATGTGATCGGCTTCCAGTTGCTAATTTCATTGGTTACTCTTTTATCAGACTTGATTTGTGTTAAAGGCCTCAGTCCATAGACATTAACTGTAAGACTCTGAACCCGCAGAAGGGAGTACTCATCTCTCCCTGAAATGTGTGAGATGGGTGGCTTGAGGAACCAACACACTGGAAGACAAAGTCTCCTCTGCACTCATGTGTGAGCTTCAGTCTCCAGGAGACACAACAAGGCCCATCTTGGCTTCCTTGGCAGTATTTTTTTCCCATATATGTCCTGTTTCACCTTTAAACTTGTATTGCCTTGGTTTCTGTGTTTTTTTGTTTTGAGTTGAGCCTCACTCTGTCACCCAGACTGGAATGCAGTGGCACGCTAAAAGCCACTGCACACTTAACATGCTGGCTCTGGCGATCTTTCTGCCTCAACCTTACAAGTAGCTGAAACTATAGGCATGCACTACCACGTTCGACTAATTTTTGATTTGTGGTAGAAATGAGGTCGCGCCAAGTTACCGCAGGCTCAGGCAATCAACTTGCCTTGGCATCCAAAGTGCTGGGATTACAAAATGAGCCACTGAGCCTGACCCTCAGTATGTTTTTAAAGCAAACATAACACTAGTTTAGTTTCCTGGTCTTTTTGATATACAATGCCACTTGTTTTCTTTTCAGACTTTTTTTTTTGAGTTGGAGTCTCACGCTGTCATCCAGACTGGAGTGCAGTGGCCGCTCCCAACCACTGCAGCCTCAACCTGTTGGGCTCCAGTAATCCTTCCACCTCAGCCTTCCAAGTAGCTGGAACTACAGGCACGTGCTACCACACCCGGCTAAATTTTTTTGATTTATTGTAGAGATGAGGTCTGGCCAAGTTGCCCAGGTGGGTCTGAAACCCGCGGGCTCAGGCAATCCACTCACCTCAGCCTCCCAAGTTGAAGGATTACAGACTGAGCCACTGAGCCCAGCTCCTACAGTTTAAAATAAAAATAATATTGAAAAGAAAAAGAAATAGAAGAGAATAGAAAACCTGGTTTCCCAGGATGAGGACATTGTCAACACACAATTTCTATCCTATACTAAGTATTTCATACCCGTTCTTTGTAGAAAAATCACATTTAAGTAGAAATGTAAAAATTATTAGAAACATTGTGTCAGGACGATGCAACATTACATCATGATCAATCTCCCTTTATGTCAGGAAAGAATAGGAGATTCACCATTAGGGAATCCATCAACAAAATTAGTCACATTAACAGAATCAATGAGAAAATCATATAATCATGTTAACAAATTAAAATGAAATTGTGACACTTTTAGAAAAGAATTATGCATTTATAAATCAACGGATAAGGAAGTAGTGTATAATATTTCTGAAACACAAGAAAAAAAGTAGAAATATAAAGTAATAAAAATACATTTTGGGAAGAAAGTTTAAATGGTATCACTAAGTTGATATCCTCTAATCAGTTTATCAATTGAGCCTGATAATGACATTGACACCAGCTATTTTTGGTCTGGAGAAAAAGAACTTTTCTACACAAAAGAACATTTAAATTGGAAATCCATAAAAATCTGAAAAAAATAACATTATATTATACATAATAAGGACTAGGAAAGTAAAGCAGTGTGATAGTGACTTTTTTAAAAGATTGAGAAATCAAGGGAATACAAAGTTTAAAAGGAGAATAAGACAAATATGTAAATGAACTATACAATCAAGTCACAGTGGTGGAAGAGAAGTAGTGACCTTGCTGTTTCTCACTAGAGACTGAAGCTTACACATGTGGAGAGACTTTGTCATCCAGTGTGTTTGCTTCTTGCAGGTCTTCCTCACCCATGTTAGGGAGAGATGACCCAGCCCTTCAGACTGTTCAGAGTCATGGAGTCAGTGTCCTATGCACAGTGAGGCCTTAATTACAAATGAGTTCTGATAAAAGAGTAGCCAATGTTATATGCAAGGGAAGACCAATCACATATTAAGTCAGTGATGCATAATGTTCTAAAAACTAGATGATTCTTCCATTTGTCATTTAGGAAGCACAGAATTCTGTTATATTTAGATAAAATGGGTGAAACTACAGTTTTATTCTATCTAAATATGTTAAAATCCAACGTTGCCATTGATATGCTGTCTGTAATTCAGTGTCCACCATAAGTTGATTCACCCTCATTATGTCCCTTACTCTTTCACTTCCATTATATCTTCTCTTCACATATATTCATATTTTACATTCAAGTCACCATTTATGCAGAACTGTAATCATAATTTTTATCACTTGGAATTTGACACTTTGATTATATAAATTGTGCTCAATAGCTCAATATTTCCACACAATAGTACTATTATCGGTTCAATCTAATTTTATATTTATCTCATATTTTATGTTGATTTATTATATTCATAATTATGTTAGCTTGGCTGTTTTCCAAATAGGGCTAGTCAAGATTATACTGTCTTGTTATTTCCACATCTATTTTTATCACTGTACTGTGAGCCCATGAAGAACATGGGTTTGACTTGCATATGTCCATGTTTTTTCAGCAAACACACTGCAATTTCTTTTTTGACAATTTGTGATCATTTAAAAGAAATGTGAAGAACCACAGTTTAGAAATATCCTTTAAGGCTGAGCTCGGTGGCTCAGCCTGTAATCCCACACCTTGGGAGGCTGAGGAGATTGGATTGCCTGAGCCCGCGCGTTTGAGACCTGCCTGTGCAACTTGGTGAGATCTCATCTCTACAATAAATCAAAAAAAGAAATACACTTTAAAAATGTCATGAGGACATCAGATAGAAGTATATTCTTGTCTATTTTGACATTTACTATCCTAAAGATATGCAAATCTATCATACAAAGGTAAACTGATAATTTATGCACTTACAGAGTATACATGGCACCATCAGCAGTTGGGAAATGTGTAAATAAATGTAAAGATGCAGTATTAACTCATAACAGCATAAAATTAACTATGACACAAAGTGTATCAGACAATAATTTTGGGACCACTTCCTGCTGCCAGGTGATTAATGCAAGTGTTGTGAGATTCTGTTTCACACACCATGTGATGTTTATGTTTCTATATGAGCATTTGGTCTCTCCAGAGTGAATCAGGAAAATTACAAAGCATCGTTGTATTTATGGCAAATCAGTGGAAAGGGAAGGGTATCAAGATATAAATGTTGAAGATATTCCAGAGCCCAGAACCCACACCACAGGAGTTAGAGGCAGATGACTTGAGGGGACGAGTGCTTCCAACACAGTGCCAGATGATTAGAAAGGAAGCAAAAGACTGGGCATGGTGACTCATGCATATAATTCCAGCACTTTGGGAGGCAAAGTACAGCAGACTGCCTTAGTCTAGGGCTTCGAGGCTAGCCTGAGCAACTTGATGAGACTTGTCTTAACAATGAATCTAATAGTTGACTGGGCATGATGGCAAACCTTTGTGACACCAGATACTCAGGAGGCTAAAGGAGAAAGATGGCCTGATACCATCACATTGAGGTTGCACTGACCATGGATTTTCAACTGTATTCGAGTCCAGACATCAGAGCCAAAAATCCAACCTAATATATAAGTATTTACAATAGTCAGGATTCAGAAATTTAGGTCTTAGAATTATACTCCTGTATAATCTTTATTACACTAATCAAAATGACAGATAACTAAAAAAAAAAAGGAAATAAATATGACCTATAAAAAAAGGATCGGCCGTGATCGGTGGCTCAGCCTGTAATCCCACACTTTGGGAGGCCAAGGTGAGTGAATTGCTTGAGCCCGCGGGTTCGAGACCTGCCTCGGCAACTTACTTCATGAGACATCTCTACAATAAATCCAAAAAATTAGCCCTGTGTGGTAGCACACGCCTGCAGTTCCAGCTACTTGGAAGGCTGAGGTGGAAGGATTGCTGGATCCTAGCAGGTTGAGGCTGCAGTGGCTGCGAGCAGCCACTGCACCCCAGTCTATGTGATTGAGTGGGACTCCAACTCAAAAAAAAAAAAGATCACTAGAAACATCCTTCCATAAGTTACTCAACAGTATATGATCATCATATACCTACAATCTTGGGTAAGATAGAATAGATTAACACTTATGGCAACATAATTTGTTGTGTGAACAATAAATGTTAATGCTTTATAAACAATTCTGTTCATTAAAACCAACAAATTTACATAGCCTAAATAAACCTTGACATTTCACTCTATGCAAAACCAGTGTACTAATATTGAAGCATTTCTGTTCTTCTGCTACAGTGATCCATGTGCAAACACCTTTCTTCAGTTTTAAAAACTGAATCTGATTATTTACTAAACATAAACTTATAATACACATATTTTAAGAGAGTAATTATCTTTGCTCTGATGTCTATGAAAATAATTCTTTATATTATATGAAATTACACTTATGGCTTGTAAGTATTGATAGTATGAAGATGCATCAAGATATTAATGTTCTGGCTTCATTTTCTCATTTGCATGTAAGTAGTAAGACAAATGATTTCTAAAACTCTCAATGATTCTTTGTCATTTATTTCCAAAGTAAAATGTTATCCTGCGCACTCACCTCATTCTGAACTTACAATAATGCTTAATGTGAGCCAGAAAAAACCTCTTCACTTCAATCTTTTAAAGGAGATTATGTATCAGTTTTCTTCCTCCTCCATGAAAAACATGAGATGAGTGCTGATGACCTACTATACAAAGACATTCCATAGCTCTAACATACCAACAACTGACCCCATGCCTTTACATAAACACTATGAATGAAGGCATAGCATCATGTGAGCTGAGTTACATCAATATTGTTTGCTTTTCAAAATATCCTCATACTGTCAATGCAAAACCAAAACTAAACAGAGAATATACTTATGCTTTCCTAAAAAACAACAAAAAAAATCTTCTAATGCCACTCAATATTTGATATTTATTTCAACTTGACCTTTCAGTAACTAAGCTTCCATATAAATTGCATCCGTAAAGTGTTCAGTCCGAATACCCTAGTATTTCCAATGGCATATATTTTGAACAAAGGCCAGTCCACATTCTTTAAATCTGTAGAGTCTCTACAATGCACGGTCTAATGTCAAATAAAGTATTTGCTGGTTAGTGTCTTCAGACATGTTTTACATTTGTACATTCAAAAGATCTGTAGTTTGAGTAAAGATAATGTTGTTAGTCAAGCTTGGTAGCTCAGCCTGTAATTCCGGTTACTCAGAAGGCTGAGGTGGAAGGATCGTCGGAGCCCAGCAGGTCGAGGCTGCGGTGGCCGGGAGCAGTCACTGAACTCCAGTCTGGGAAACAGAGTGAGACACAAACTCAAAAAAAAAAAAAAAGGTAATGGTGCTCTTTACATATGTAAATTTCTCACCATGTCTCTATTGTTTATAACTAGATATATGATTTTCCAGTCATTACAGATACTGACAATTTAAAGTATAAATTGTCTGATGTTGAGAAAACTTGTAATAACAGTGAAAAAGTTTACTTCATTCTGCCCATCTATAGGGAATCCCTAAATATAGATGCTCATATGTCAACCAAATATTGAATGAAAGCTAAAGGCTTTATCTCATTCCTCTCATTTATATACTTTCATCTCAGTATGGATTCTCAAATGTCCAGCTAGTTGTATATGAGAGCAAAGGACTTACCATGTTTTTCACATTTGTAGAGTTTCTCTCCAGTATGGATGATTATGTGTCCAGTAAATCTGTTGTGAGAGTGAATGGGTATGTCACATTCTTCACATTTGTAGGGTTTTTCTCCAGTATCAACTGACTTAACTTCAGTAAATACTTTATGAGAGTAAAAGACTTTGCCACATCTTTCACGTTTGTAAAGTTTCTCTCCAGTATGGCGCCTCATATGTATAGCAAATCATTTGAGAGCAAAAGGCTTTGCCACATTCATCATGTTTGTAGGATTGCTCTCCACTACAGATGGTCTTGTGTTTAGCAAATCCTTTATGAGTGTGAAAAGTTTTGCCACACTTTTCACATTTGTAAGGTTTCTCAACAGAATGGATCTTGACATGTCAAGCAAGTAGTGAGAGTCAAAAGCTTTTCTGCATATTTAACATTTTTAGTGTTTTTCTCCAGCATGGATGGTCATGTGTCCAGCAAATCCATTGTGAGAGTGAAAGGTTTTCCCATATTCTTTACACTTGTAGGTTTTCTTTCCAGTATGGATGGTCTTATGTACAGCAAATCCTTAATGGAGTGAAAGGCTTTGCCACACTCTTCACATTTGTACAATTTCTCCCCAGTATGGATGGTCTTATGTCCAGCAAATCCTTAAGAATAAAAGGCTTTGCCACACTCTTCACATTTGTACAGTTTCTCTCCAGTATCGATGGTCTTATGTCCAGCAAATCCTCCATGAGTACAAAAAGCTGTGCCACACTTTTCACATTTGTAGGGTTTCTCAATAGTATGCATCTTGCCATGTTGAGCAAGTATTGAATGAGTGAAAAGCTTTTCAATATATTTCACATTTTTAGAGTTTCTCTCCAGTATGGATTGTGTTATGTCCAGCAAATCCATTGTGAGAGCAAAAAGCATTTCCACATTCTTCACACTTATGTTTTCTCCCCAGTATGCACTTTGATACATCCAGTAAGCATTGAATAGGAGCAAAAGGCTTGGCCACATGCTTCATATTTGCAGGTTTTTTCCACAGTACGGATGGTCTTATGAAAAGCAAATCCAAAGTGAGAGTGAAAGGCTTTACCACATTCTTGACATTTGTAGGGTTTCTCTCCACAATTCACCTTGATATATCCAGCACGCTTTGAATGGGAGCAAAAGACTTTGCCACGTTCTTCACATTTGTATTTCTCCCCAGTATGCAGGTTTTTATGTTGAGAAAATCTAGAGTGAGAGTGAAAGACCTTGCCATATTACACACATTTGTAGAGTTTCTCTTCAGTATGGATCATTGTATATTAAGTTGTGAATGAGAGAGAAAGGCTTTGCCACATTCTTCAGATTTGTAGGGTTTCTCTCCATTATGAATCACTGTATGTTGATTAAGGTTTGAATGAGAGTGAAAGTCTTTGCCACACCCTATACATTTATAGGGTTTCCTCTCCAGTATGGATCACTGTATGTCAAGTAAGATGTGAACAAGAGGTAAAGGGTTTGCCACATTCTGCACATTTGTAGGGTTTCTCTCCAGTATGGATCACTGTATGTTGAGTAAGATGTGAACTAGTGTTAAAGACTTTGCCACACTCTGCACATTTGTAGGGTTTCTATCCAGTATGGATCATTGTATGTTGAATAAGGTATGAACGAGAGTTAAAGGCTTTGTCACATTCTTTACATTTGTAGGGTTTCTCTCCAGTATGGATCATTGTATGTTGAATAAGGTATGAACGAGAGTTAAAGGCTTTTTCACATTCTTTACATTTGTAGGGTTTCTCTCCAGTATGGATCATTGTATGTTGAATAAGGTATGAACGAGAGTTAAAGGTTTTGTCACATTCTTTACATTTGTAGGGTTTATCTCCAGTATGGATCATTGTATGTTGAGTAAGGTTTGAACGAGTGTTAAAGGCTTTGCCACATTCTTCACATTTGTAGGATTTCTCTCCAGTATGGATCACTGTATGTCGACTAAGATGTGAACGACAGTTAAAGGCTTTGCCACATTCTGCACATTTGTAGGGTTTCTCTCCAGTATGGATTATCGTATGTCGAGTAAGTAGTGAACGAATGTGAAAGGCTTTGCCACATTCTTCACATTTATAGGGTTTCTCTCTAGTATGCATCATCATATGTTGAGTAAAGCGTGAATGAATTTGAAAGTCTTTGCCACATTCTGCACATTTGTAGGGTTTCTCTCCAGTATGGATCATTGTATGTCGAGTAAGGAGTGATCGGATGTGAAAGACTTTGCCAGATTCTTCACATTTGTAGGGTTTCTCTCCAGTATGGATCATCATATGTCCAGTAAGGAGTGAATGAAACTTAAAGATTTTGCCACATTCTTCATATTTGTAGGGTTTCTTTCCAGTATGGATCACTGCATGTTGAGTAGATTTGAATGAGAGTGAAAAGCTTTGCCACATTCTTTACATTTGTAGTGTCTCACTCTAGTATGGATCATTGTATGTCAACTAAGATGTGAACAAGAGTGAAAGGCTTTGCCACATTCTTCACATTTGTAGAGTTTCTGTCCTGTATGGCTCACTGTATGTTGAGTAATATGTGAACGATGAAGTCTCTCTCTCCCCTATGATTCTTTCATGTCTATTTAGAGAGGATGATTTCTTAAACACTTTCCCAAATATATTGTGTATATTTCCTCCACTATTCTTTTGATGTTGACTATATTTTGAGGACCAGTTAAACATTCAGTTATATTTGTGTTTGAAAGCCATTTCAGAAATAAGAATACTCTGGTGGATAACATATTTGGAGTGTTGATGAAAGGCTTTCCAAGCTGGACTCGGAGGCTCAGTCAGTAATCCCGTGCCTTTGGGAGGCTCAGGTGAGTGGATTGTCTGAACCTGTGGTTTGAGACCCACATAGAGAGTGAGATCTCATCTCTACAATAAATCAAAAAATCAGCTGGACGTGGTAGCTCATGCCTGTAATTCTGGCTACATGGAAGGCTGAGGTGGAAGGATCACCAGAGCCCAGCAGGAGGAGGCTGCAGTGGCTGGGAGAGGCCACTGCACTCCAACTCAAAAAAAAAAGAAAGGCTTTCCTACTCTTATTGCATTTGTAATGGTTATTTGCAACTGAACATTCTATCTGCCCTTCAACCTCCTGCACAGTTACTCAAGATTTTTGTAACCATAAGTTGTTAAGGACATATTTACCATAATTTCCCATTGGCACCTTTCTAAGTGAGTCTTCTATGCTCTTCTCTGGCAAAAGGCCATCAGTATAATATGAAGTCACAGCTGAAAATGATGAAAATAAAAATTTACTCTCTGTGCTAGACTCAGGTGAATATCCTTTGAAAATAAAACATAATATGATACCATGGTAAGGACATAAGTATGATGACAAGTACAAATCACAGGTTTCCACTCCATCATAAATATATGTACTTAAGAAAATACTTACCCCATTGCCTGTGTGAGAACTCAAAAAACAGCTAATACTTTGCAGAATCCACATGATAAAATGAGTTACATGGAAGAGAAAGTTTAGTAATTTTGCCACCATAATTTCCCTTCCTTAAAATACAGCATCATGCAATGAGATGGCATCTTCTCACTCTTCAATTCTTCCTCAGGGAATAACAGAAGAGTGGAATATGAGTCCACATTTCTGTCCTTTGAGGGTTTATACAAAGACTGTTTCTGTTCCAACACACAGAGGAGACACATCCTAAGAACAGGTATGAGTCTCCTAGAATCTCTAACTTAGTGATTATTGTTATATAAGTCTAGACAAAGCAACATCATAAACATTATTACGTGTTTATCTTTGAATTTCAAATACTCCAATTCAAACAAAGTGTGCCAAAGTGTAGAAAGAATCAGGATAAATGACTCAATTAAGGGTACAAAAATAATTTGTGGAGCTGCAATTTACAAAAAAGTTTGAGAAATTTTTATATGAAATGTAGAAACCCTTACTTGAATCACCACACTACTGCCTGGGTGACAGAGAACATGCTGATAAAATGTAACCATAAAAAGGATTTGGAAAACATCCTTGATATTGATATTGGTCTTAGTAATAATTTCTTTATGATTAAAAAACTATAAACAAGTTGCAGACATCAAATGGAAAAGCTTCTGCAGAGTAAAGGGAAAAGGAAGAAGGATTACAGGACAAGAAAAAACATCTGCAAACCATAGACTTGATGAGATGTTAAAGAAAGAAAATGATACTCACTTGAATAAAAAACAGCTCAGAAATGAATACTTATTTTCCAATGAGGACATACAGATTGACAACAGGTATTTGAATTGGCACTGAACATCACCAATAGAGGCAATTTCAAAAAAACACAATGATGACATATTGTCTCACAGCTGTTAGAATGGTTAATATCAATCAGAAGAGAGAGAGAACTTTTCATAAGGATGTGAAGTAAAAGAAATCCTGTATACTCTTGGTGAGTTTAAAATTGGTAGAGTCATAGAAAAATTATTATCAACATTCTTTAAAAATAAGCCACATAACACAGAAATCCCTTTTCTGGGCATATAACCAAAGGAAATAAAATCAGTATCAAAAAGAAGTCTCCAACCCCTATGGGAATTGCAACATTTGTCAAGATGGCCAAGCTTGAAAACAACCTAAATATTTGTGGAATCTGTGTTGATTAAGAAAATAACATTACACACACATACACACACACATGCGTGCGCACACACACACGTATATATGCACAATAGCATATGTTTCTGTCAAAAAATTTTTCAGATAATTCTAGAATTTTAACCTTATGGATGACATTGTAAGACATTATGCTAACTGAAGTGACCAGGCTCACACACACACAAATGCTGTGTGAGAACGGGTACAGTGGCTCAAGTCTGTAAACCCATCATATTGGGAGACTGAGGTGAAAGGATTGCCTTAGCTTAGAGGTTCAAGACCTGTCTGAGCACCTGGGAGAGACCACGGGTCAATGACAAATAGAAGAATAAGCTTGGTGTGGCAGTGCATGCTTGTAGTTCCAGTTACTTGAAAGGCTGATATGGAAGGATTGCCAGTCCAGCAATGAGGCTGTGGTGGTCATTAGCATGCCACTGCATTCCAGCCTTGAGTGTGACTCCAACTCGGGGAAAAAAAAATTCTGTATGATCTCACTCCTGTGGAATCAAAAAACTTTGCACTCATAGAGGAAGAAAGAACAACATGGTCACCAGGGCCTACAGGTGGGAAAATGGAGATGTTTCTCAGTGGTTGCAAAATTTGAGTTATAACTGATTCTTAGGGAACTAATGTATACCATAGTGACTTATCGTTAATAATGAAATAATGAAAATTTGTCTAATGCTTAGAAAATTTGCTAAAATAGAAGACATTATGTGTTCCCCTTACAAAACATAAAAATGACAAGTATATAAGATGTTAATATGTTCATTAATATAATTGTAATCATCATTTCACACTGTATAGGCATATCAAATTATTACATTATTTACAACACATGGTTATACATTTTTATTTATGTATAAAAATCTGATGCTAATCACACATAAACATACATACGTGTGTTTGAATATATGCATACTTGAAACTAGTCCTAAGCTTCATACTAAATAAAATTATAAAATAAGAGTTATTAAGACACAAGGTAACATTTAGGAGTTTAATATATGTTTACCAATCCGTACACAATATAGTGTACTTAAGTATTTGGATATAAAGAAAAAACTACCAGTCTCAGATCATACTACAAAAGTAAAATGTAAGTAAAATATCAGAATTTCTTCTAGTTTTATTTTTGAGTTGGAGTCTCACTCTGTCATCAGACTGGAGTGCAGTGGCTGCTCCCGGCCACCGCAGCCTCGACCTGCTGCACTCCAGCAATCCTTCTGCCTCAGTCTTCCTAACTACAGGCACACGCTACCACTCCTGCCTCATTTTGATTTATTGTAGAGATGAGGTCTCACCAAGTTGCCCAGGTGGGTCTCGAACCCACAGGCTCAGGCAATCCACTCACCTCAACCTCCCAAAGGCACAGGATTACAAGCTGAGCCACTGAGTCTGGCTAGAATTTCTTCTATTAAGAGAGATAATTTGTATTGAGGTAGGACTATTGAGTATGAATTTAAATAAAATCATTGGAAGTCCCCCTAGTATGGACAATCATAAATTAGAAAATATGTAACATGTATCCAGAGTGTTCTTAAAATTTCTCAAACAGAAACAAAATCACTGCTTACATACTTCCAACCATGATGCAAAAAGAAAACATAAAAAATAGTTGGACAGATTGTCAAATAAATAAGCAAATACTTGCATGTCTCTAAAGCATCAGAAAGATAGTCAGATCATGCAGTTCCTAACAAACCATTAAGTGGATTTTGATTTCCTCTGTAAACTTGAAAGATCATTGAAGAAGCAGAGTTTTTGGAGAATTTCTGAACATGGAATAACAGATGTCCCTTTGTGACAGGAAGAGAAAGAATCCCAGGTTTTATAGAAACCATTTCCCCTTGAGCAGACCACCTTCCCAAACCACATCTCAACCTCTGATTCCTCAACTTGTGTCATCTGCTTCATTCACTCCCACCTACCTGGAAGTTTGGCTAATGTGCCATTTCTCTTCACATCCCAGGTCTCTTTCCTTTGCTCCAGACACATAATAAGGTCTGGCTTAGAGACAGCAAGTCCTGTTTATTTAGAAAAAAGTAACATGACTCTTGCTAAGGTTCTTAGATTACAAACATAGTATTTGATTGTAGAGAACACATTATACAAGATTCTAGAAAATTAACCACAAAATATGGTTTCCCAATAAAACCTTTAGAACATTTAGACAGAATTTTTAATTTATCAGTTTCTTTTTATTCTAAGTTGGAGTCTCAATCTGTCACCCAGGCTGGAGTGCAGGGGAAAGCTCATAGCTACCCCAGTGCTCACCTATTGGGCTCAGGTAATTCTTCTCCCTCAGCCTACCAAGTAACCAGTTCTATAGGTGTGCATTACCACTCCCAGATTATTTTTTGATTTACTATAGAGATGGAGCCTTGCCAAGTTGCCCAGGCTATTCTTGAACCCATGGGCTCTGGCAGTCCTCTCAACACAGTCTCGTAAACTGCTGGCATTACATGGCTGAGCCACCATGCCTGCCTTAAATTTATGAGTTCTTAGTTCAGTACTAGTGAGTCAATAACTTATGGCAGCAATTGGAATCAGATGTGGGCAATACTCTATGCCACTAAATTTCTGAACTTACCAATAATATAGCTAGAAGGACACTGGTCAAATTAAAATAGAGAAGACTTCATGTCAAAATGAAACATCATCATTTTTTTATTTTCTATGTGAACATATTACCAGCTTTTCATTGATAGTAGGAATCTGAATCTCATTCATGCAAAGCAGAAATTACCAAAAAACATTCTACGAAGAAAGGACATAAAATCCTTAGTATGAAATAGGGATTGTGTTTTGAAAGTTGACTCACCTAGAAAAACCAGGTTTCTATGGTTCTCTAACATCACAGTCCTGTACAATATTCGCTGAGGGGAGTCTAGGCATTCCCACTCCTCTGAAGAGAATTCTATGGCCACATCCTTGAATGACAACAACCCCTGAAAACAACAAAAACACATATTTACCAAGTCACCATGGCCTCTCGGTAAAGCAAGAGTGAAAAGAACAGGGTCCAGCTGACAAGACAACTACTGTTATGCAATAAAAAAATTCATAATACAGAATTATCCTCTAATGAATTAAGTGTGGGAAAAAAGGATGAAATAAAATCCACTCAGTAAGTGTAGACTCTCTATTTTTGTGAGTGAAACAGCATAAAATGGAAACACAGGCATGTACATTTTAAATTACTGATTATATCACACAGAATATGTTACATATACTGCTCCTACTAAGTCAGAAGATCCTCATCAAGTTTTAATTTGTACAACAATGAATTGAATATCTTGTTAAAATGCAAATTCTGATTCAGAATACATAGATTTAGCCTGTGGTTCTGCGCTTTTTTGTTCGGTTCGAGTGTCTCATTCTTTTCTCTTTTTTTTTGAGTTGGAGTCTCACTCTCACACAGACTGGAATGCAGTGGTTGCTCCCTGCCACCAGAGCCTCGACCTGCTGGGCTTTGGCAATCCTTCCACCTCGGCCTTCCAAGTAGCTGGAACTATGGGCGTGCACTACTACGCCCGGCTAGGTGCATGTCATTCTGAACCAGGCTAGGGTGCCCTGGCATAATCACACCTTATTGTAGTCTCAATCTCCTTGGTTAAAAGAATCCATCCCCCATAGCATCCCAAGCATTTGGGACAAATTCATTTCTTACCTCAAGGCACACAGGTGGAACACAACATCCGTGCTGAGATCTTTTTGCCAAAGCTATACTAATTTATTATTACTTTTTGAGTTGGAGTCTCACTCTTCTCGCCCAGGCTGGAGTGCAGTGGTATGCTCATGGCCACTGCTGTCTCCACCTGGTGGACTTAGGCAATCCTTGTGCCTCAGCCTTCCCAGTATCTAGAACTACACACACATGCAATCATGCCTGGCTAGTTTTTATAATTTACTGTAGAGACAAGGTCTCATAAATCCCCAAACTGTTCTCAAAACACAGGCTTAGGCAAGTTTCTTGCCTCAGCCTTCCAAAGTGCTGGGATTACACACTAAGTCACCACACCTATCCAATATAGTAATTTATAATCTCAATTTAATAACAAGCAAGCTCATGTTACACAGAAATCAGCCTACAGGTAGCTCCCATGGCATGCAATCTCTGAAAGTTTATTTATATTTTTAGTTTTTGGCATCCTAGAGAGCAAGTCTCTTCTAATTATTCTTTATTCAGACTTTCCAAAGTTATTTTGGGCAGTAACTTCCATCCTATTTAAATGTACACTTTATTAACTGTGTTCTGCATGGAGCTGATGGAGTATCTAGACAGAACCTTAACAGTACATGTTCTAGGTAGGAGCAGAGGCTCATGCCTATAAACCCAGCACGTTGGAAGGCCATGCAAAATAATTTCCTAAACCCTTGAGTGTGAGACCAGCCTGGGCAACTTGGCAAGACCTCATCTCTACAATAAAGTTAAAAATTAACTGGGCTCCGGTGGCCATGAGTGTGCCAGTGCATTTCATTCTGGACAACAGAGGAAGACTACATACACATGTTTCTATCCTTCATTAGGTTCTGAGGATCTATCCAATCTCCAATGGGATTCTTGGTTACCATGCCTTCCTATGACCCCCAGTAACAAGGGAACATTTTTAATAATGCAGGTCCTACATTCGTGGTGAGAACACTTTATGACAACTAAACTGTATGGTTGAAGAGAACAGAAGAGGTTTTGTAGGGAGCAGTGTCCGACAGATCCATTGAAAATCACAGGAAGAACAAAAATATTTGAAACAAGATCATTAGGTAGGACCATAAAAAGGACAGGAGGATGGTTTGCAAGTTTTACACACATGACAATCCCTCTGATCTGGGACACGTTTACCTCAGAAGCAGCCATTTTTTCTTTTTCCTCCTACATCTCTGGGATTTCTTTTCAGGTGAGATTATCTAATATAGTCACACCTACATTTAGAAAATATGACTTTATTTCAAAATTAAATGGAATATATTTAATTTGTCACAATCTTACCACCCTCTTTGGAGCCCCTCACTTGCTCTCCTGTTTGCCTGAGGTTCTGTTTGATTTGTTAATTCTTCCACCATCTCCCTGAGGTGGGTCTACTTTGTCCCTTGGGATAGTTTTCCTTCTTTACAAATGCAAGATAATCCAGAGGACAGACATCAATTCTGCCTTTGCCCCTCAAGAACAGTGATGTTTCTAAAGGTGCACAGAAACCAGTCACTGAACTAAAATAAAGTTTCTGAGAGTTACTAATTTAATAATATAAAACTTAGACCTAATCAATCCAAAATACAACAGTCTACTTTCAAAATTCAACATAACTCCATTTTAGACCGGTGGGGTGGGGGGGGGATCTCTGGCCTCTTAGTGTGTTTGCATGCAGCTAAAATAATTTTGAAATGCTAACAAGATAAGGTGGGCACCAGTATGCAGCTTTCTAGACTCACTCTGGGAAAGTGTAAGTATGTGCAGTAACTCTGTTTTGTGCAGTAACTGTTTTACTAAAGGAACAAGGTGACTGTGAACCGAGGATGAGAGAATTCACCACTGTCCATGACTCCTCTCATCACCCAGATGTCTGCAAGTCTAAGGAACCTCTTGATCTTAGCCCGTCTCTGTCCCAAAGCCTGGATAAAATTTTTTTAAAAGCACACATGGCTCAGAGTTTGACAAGATCTCGCGAGGCTTTGGCCTTTTCTTAAACTGGTGCTAAGCAAGGAGAAGACCATGTTCAGCTTGTGTGCCAAGATCGTGAAGCCCAATGGTGAGAAGCGAGATGAGTTCAAGTGTGGCATCTCCCAGGCTATCCTGGAGATGAATTCGGACCACAAGGCTCAGCTCAGGGAGCTCAACATAACAGCATCCAAGGATTTGAAGCTGGAGGTGGTCAGAAGGTTATCATAATCTTTGTTCCCATTCCTCAAATGAAGTCTTTTCAAAAATCTAAGTGTAGCTAGTAAGTGAATTGGAGAAAAAGTACAATGGGAAGCATGTTGTCTTTATTGCTCAGAGGAGAATTCTGCCTAAGCCAACTGAAAAAGCTGCACAAAATATAAACAAAAGCATCCCAGCAGCCGTACTATGACAGCTGTGCATGATGCCATCCTTGAGGACTTGGTCTTTCCAAGTGAAATTGTGGGCAAGAGAATCTGCGTGAAGCTGGACGGCAGCCAGCTCATCAAGGTGCACTTGGACAAAGCACAGCAGAACAACGTGAAGCACAAGGTAGAAAATTTTTCCGGTGTCTACAGGAAGCTCCTGGGCAAGGATGTTAATTTTGACTTCCCAGAATTTCAGCTGTAAACAAATATAACTAAATAAAGTGTAATCACAGTAAAAAACAAAACAAAACAAAAAAACACATGACACAGAAGGGGTCTTTATGAGGCCATCCCCCTCATTTACTTGGTTTTAATGGCCCTACCAAATAAAGTCACAATCCCTTCTCCAACCCCTTATGTTGTCAAAACCGGGTTTGGACCGGGTGACACAAATGGCCAATGACACTAATGACTGACACTGGAGAGTTCCACCTAGATAATTCAGGTAAGGCCACTGCAGGACTGTCACTCAGCAGCACTTGCCCATCCCAGCTTCCCCTTGCCCCTTCTCAAAGCCTTTCCGGCCCTCCGGGATCCCGACACCACATATCCTTGCTGGGGTTTTTGGACTGAAGAACTGCTATTGGCCAAGAGGTCTCCTTAACGTTGGAGCCACCGTTTAACTCTAGGGAGGAGAGAGGGAGTTGGCCAGGATCATAGCCTCCCCTTCCCCCCACCAGCCCCCATGCAGGTCAGATCTTTTCCATGACCTTCGTGGGTTCCGCACACTCGGGGGTGGTGAGCTGCACGGAGAGTGCTCAGCAGGCAATGTCGCTGCAGGGTCAAGACCACAGGGTCCTGGCCCAGGACCACCTACACGGAGGAGACCAGACCGAGTCACAAGCTCCGAGCTGATGGAGAGGCCAGTCCCTAAAGAGCCAGGACATCCAGGTCCATCCCCACTCCCTTTCTTGGGATATCCCCACACTCACCATCTGCCACCTTCCAAGTGTCTCAGCATCCACCCTATGAATCTTCTAGGACAGGGGTCCTCAAACTAGGGCCCGTGGGCCACATGCGGCCCGCCGGGTGTTTTTGCCCCCTTAAGTTGTTACAACTAGCCGTGACAAATATGGAACTGGACATTAACCCTCTCATTAGCCAACAGCAGGCCCATAGTTCTCACTGAAATACTGGTAAGTTTGTTGATTTAACTTTCCTTATTCTTCATTTTAAATATTGTATTTGTTCCCATTTTGTTTCTTCACTTCAAAATAAGATATGTGCAGTGTGCATAGGAATCTGTTCATAGTTTTTTTTTGTAAACTATGGTCCGCCCCTCCAACGGTCTGAGGGACACTGAACTGGCCCCGTTTTAAAAGTTTGAGGACCCCTGTTCTAGGACCTGCATGTCACAGGGCAGCACAGGCTAAAATGAAGAAAGAGAGGCTGATGGAGAACACTAAGGCCTGGTAAGAGCCTGGAAGCTGCCCCCTCACTTCCGGCTCCTGTCTGATTGGCCATTTCAAACTCCAGCATCAGCTGATTGGATAAAACTCCAGACCATCTGGTGTTGAGTGACAGGACATGCAATCAGACGTGGGCTGCAGGAGGCAAGAAAATGTTGAGATTACTCCCAGCTCCGGAATGTGGTAAGGACTGTGAAGGGGCCCTTTACAGGACTTCCTGAGAACAATGGCATCTGCCTGGTTCCCAGTTGGTGGGTTGCGTAGCTGCAGGACTACAATCCCAGCATGTTCTGGGAGAGGCGGTATGGACCTATAGTCTAGAGACCCACCAACCAGGAGTGGAAAAAAACTGTCATCATGCCCCGAAGGGGCCCACAAGCCTCCTGCCCCCACCCTTCTGCTCAGACTCCAGGGCAAGGAGAAAGCTAAAGGCATTTTTGCCTATGGAGTCCTCGTTTTACACCGCCTGTCAGTCAAGACCAGAAGGGAGGGGCCTGAAGGTTTTTCAATCAATGGATGCTGAGGTCTGAACTGGTCAGATGGGAGCTGGAAGAGACAGGGCGGCTTTTGGACTCTGGTCGGCCTTTTGTCTCCTGCACCTGCGCACAGAGTTGGGTCGTCCTCTGCAGTGTCCTGCACTTTGGTACTACGTGTCTTTGCTTGAATCACTGTCACCCTGTGATCTGCAGGATGTGAAAGTCCTTGGTGAGGCTGCCAGAGCAACAGGAAGCTGGGAGAAGGTGAGTGTGCTGGGGTTGTCCCGTAAGGGGGAGATGATGGACTTGGATGACCCGGCTGTAGGGGGACCGGCCTCCTCCGCAGCTGACAGTGAACACATCCCCACCAGCAGCTGGGCCTGGTGCTCTCGGTGTAGGTGAGGCTAGGCCAGGACCCTGGGGACCTGTCCCATCTGCAACCTCAAGCTAAGCCTTCTGTGAACACCCCCTTTCCACGTGTTTGGGACCCAAAAGAGTAGTGGGGAAGATTCGACTGACTGGCGGGGCCAATGGAGGGAGGGTCTGGGGTACTGTTCCCTGCCCCTCCTTTCACCACCCCAAGGTTACATCACAATGTTGAGGAACAATTTCTCTCTTTATAGCTGTGGAAATCAATACATTTCCACCAGAAAGTGTGATAAATTGTTGAGTTTCACAGGTGTATGAAAGCTTCCATTACATTTGTTTTTTGAGTCAATCTCACTGTCATCAAGGCAGGAGTGCAGTGGCACACACACAGCCCACCCAGAATCAAACTGCTGGGTTCCGGTGATCCTTCTGCCTCAGTCTTTCAATAGATAGAACTAAATGCATGTGGTACCAAACCCAGATTTTTTTTTTTTTTATGTATTGTAGAGGAGGTCTTGCCAAGGTGCCTAGACTGGTCTTGAACATGTGGGCTCAGATGATCCACTCGCCACGGCCTCCCAAGCCTAGCCGGTAATACTTTCAATAAATTATTTTTTAATGTTGAGTTTAGTAATAAGAAGATAACTCTTCATGGACCAAGAATGAATTTAACCATATGGATTGACTCCAATTTCCTGTTACTTGGGTAAATAATGAGGAGGAGTTCTGGAGAAACACACTGGTAGATAACAGGTTTACCACCATATTTCAAAACCACTAGAAAAAACACATGAAGTGGTCAATGTCCCTACATACCAGAAACTTCCAACTGTTGTAAAAGGGTAAATGGTTCAATCAGCACCATGTGGTCAGTACAAAGAAGGGATGTGTCATGGTACCTGACTTTTTGTTGTGAGTTCTGATGTTACTGCTTTAGAGAGCATTCACAGACAGAATTGTTGCAGCTTCATTATTATTTCTGTTGGATTGTCATTGTTAAAAATAACCATATAGGTTTTATGTTTTTTTCTGTTATGCCCAGAATGGAGCGCAGTGGAACACTCACGGCCACTGCTGCCTTGACCTGCTGGCCACAGGCAATACTTCCACATCAAACTTCAGGCATGTGCCATTATACCCAACTAATTGCTTGATTTATTGCTGAAATGAGGTGTTGCCAGGTTGCCCAGCCTGGTCTGGAATCCCTGGGCTCAGGCAATCCTCTCACCTTGTCTCCCAAACTACTGGAATTACAGATGTGCGCCATGGTGCCCAGCTATCCCCCATGTGATCCTAACATGGTGACATTGTCAAGCTGAGAGTTGCCAGATATGTTCATGAAAAGTTGAACTCAGAGGGAGGTCAGCTGTCCTACTCTGCTTGAGTTTGGTCAGGCAGGTAAGCCAGTGGTGCCATATATTCATTGCTGTGGCAGTAGTTGCCAGTTTTTCTGGCAAGGGAGGGCAATTGTGGGAAGGAAAGAATTAACTCACACTTTGCACTCCTTTCAGGAGCTCACTATTTAAAAATCTGTCTCCTGTTACAAAAGACAGAGAAAGGTAGATTTCATCACCCTTTTTGAACCCTCCTGTCTATGGGTGTGGTGGTAGGAAGGAAAGGATTGTCCTTATGCAAAAGGCATATACTGGCTACACATCATAACTTATGCCAGGAATTCTATCACTTAGGGAGGCTGAGGTGAGAGGATTGCTTGAGGTCAAGAGTTTGAGATCAACCTCTACAACATAGCATATTCATGTCACTATAAAAATAACTAAAGAGGCTGGGCTCAGTGGCTCTGCCTGTAATCCCAGCTCTTTGGGAGGTTGAGGTGAGTGGACTGCTTTTGCCCGCAGGTTCAAGACCTGCCCAGGCAACTTGGAGATACTTCATCTCTACAATAAATAAAAAATTAGTTGGGCATGGTGGCATGCAGCTGCAGTTCCAGATACTTGGAAGGCTGAAGTGAAAGTATTGTCAGAGCCCAGCATGTCAAGGCTGCAGGGGCCAGGAGCATGCCACTATACTCAAGTCTGGGTGATAGAGGGAGACTCGAACTCACAAAATAATAATAAATAAAGAAAAATTAGCCAGGAGTATTAGCAAAGACCTGTAGTTCCAGCTACTTTGGAGATTGAGATGGAAGGATTGCCTGAGCCCAGTTCAAGGCTGTGGTGAGTAATGATGGTACCACTTCACTTCTGCCTGGGTGACAGAGTGAGACTCTAACAAAAAATATTTTCAATTTAATTTTGAAATAAAGGCATATTTTCAACATGTAGGTGTGATCTATTCAGATCATCTCACCTGAAAAGAAATCCCAAATGTCCATGCTGGGTGGCTCAGGCTGTAATCTGAGCATTTTGGGAGGCCAAGAAAAGAGGACTGCCTGAGTCCATGGGTTCTAAGCTAACCAGGGCACCTTGGCAAAACCTCTTCTCTGCAATACACTAAAAATTGGCCAATTGTAATTCAGCCTGTAGTTATGGCTACTCAGAAGACTGAGGCAGAAGGATTGCCTGAGCCCAGGTCATTGCCTGGGTGACTGTGAGCATGTCACTGCACTCCAACTTGAGTAAAGGAGTGAGACTATGACTCAAAACAACAACAAAAAAATCCCAGTAAAATTGGAGGAAAACAGAAAAAGTGTAAATGTGTCCCAGGTCAGAAGGACTGTCATTTTTAAAACTTGTAAACCTCACTGCTACTTGTGATGGTCTTGCCTAATGAGCATTTTTCAACTACTTTTGTTCTTCCTGATATTCAAGGACTTTGAAGGGCGTGTCACCCTACATACCAGAGGGTCCACTGTTCTCAGCATCCATGCTGCCTAGTTGCCATGAACTGTTCTCACTATGAATGTATGACCTGCAGTATTAAAAATGTTCCCTTGTGGTCAGGGAACGTGGGAGGGTGTGGATATCCAAGCTTCCCCTTGGAAATGGGGTAGATCCTCAGATACAAGCAAAGGTTAGGAATGTGAACTATGAAGATTTCAAATGATGCTCCACCAGCTCCATAGATAGCATGGTTAATAGCATGCACGTTTACACAGGATGGCAGTTACTGCCCAGAACAACACAAAAATGACTGAATAAAGAATTATTCGATGAGAGTTGCTCTTTAGGATGCTAAAAACAAGATAAATCATTTTTTTGAGATTACCCACCATGGGAGATAACTGTAGATGGATTTCAAGGCACACAGGGCAGAGAGGACTTTCTGGAACAAGGAAACAATGACACCACTAAGTACTTCAATGCAGACATCTAGAATGCAATGTAAAAGATTTTAAAAATAATAATACTCTCCCAATAAGAGAATGCTAATGAGGAAATATATGTAAAGGATTTAGGAGGTAATTGGCTCTTGGAAATTGCTGAAATAAATGCTGGCTACTATTTGGGCCCTAATGCAAAGAAAAAGTTGTTTCTTTATTATTAGATTGATATTAAAATATACTAATCTTGGGGCCTGTATCTCAACATGGATATTGTGTTGCACCTGTGTGCATTGGCACCTGATACCAACTTGTCTCATCATCCTTCCCAGGAGATTGGGGCTGCTATGAGCTGTGAATATGCCACTGTAACCCAGCATGGGAAGAGAATGAGACATCCCCAACTGAAAAAAAAAAAAATGCTGAAGCGCAGGTGAATTCCAAATCTCCTAAATCAGAATTTGCATTTTTAAGAGATATTCCATTCATTTTCTACACATTAAAAATTGATACCTTCCAACCTACTGTGAATTTTCCCTTGAACCAGTATATGCAACCTCTTCTGTGTGATGTAAATATAGTACTTAAAATAGTACATGCCTGTACTATTGATGCCCAAATTTATGGTGTATCATTCACAAAAATAATGTACACTGACTGAATGGATTTCATTTTATTCTTTTTTCTCAGACTTAATGTATTATAGAATATTTCTGTGTTACAAATTATCTTATTGCATAATTTTAGTTGTCAGTTGGAACCTGGCTAATTTTTTTTTTTGATTTATTGTAGAAACGAAGTCTTGCCAAATTGCCTGGGTCAGTCTCGTATCCATGGGATCAATCCTCTCACCTTGGCCTTCCAAAGTGCTGGTATTATAGGCATGGGCCACTACACCCAATCTAAGATATTTAATATTTTCCAAACATCTATCTATATCTTGCCTGAAATTTAAAAAAACTTTTCAATCTGTATTGATAAAATACATTTTATGGTGAATAACTGGAGCTAAAATAAGTGGATCCATTTTTTGTTAATGGGTATAAACCCAGGTAGGAGAGGGACTGACACATAGAAAAGCCTGAATCAAGTGTCAAGTCAAGGCATTCTATGACTTGGGATGTCCTCTTTCGCAGTCCTGCTAACTGAAGTGCCTGATGACTACACTCTCAGGAAACACTGAACTTGCTCTCCCGTGTGCCTGAGAGGCATTCTGTGGGCTCTTACACCTTCTCACTAGGTGAGATATTTTATAATTTGGGATTTTTTAATTCCTTTCACAAGTGAAACTTAATCCAGAATGACAGTAGGGACTTCAAGAAACTTAGCCTAAACTTAGTTCACATTTTGCCTCAGCATTGCCATTTTTCCTTAGACTGACATGCTTTCAATCAAGCATAGGAGGTTAGACATAGTTATTTTCCAATAAGCAAGTTTTAAGAGGCATTAAGACTTTTTTTTGTTTTTGAGTTGGAGTCTCACTCTGTCGCCCAGACTGCAGTGCAGTGGCCCCTCCCGGCTAATGCAGACTCGATCTGCTGGGCTCCCATGATCCTTCCGCCTCAACCTTCCAGTAGCTGAAATTACAGGCATGCACTACCAAGCCCGGCTGATTTTCTGATTTATTGTAGAGATGAGGTCTCGCCTGCGCAGGCGGGTCTTGAACCCGTGGGCTCAGGCAATTCACTCACCTCAGTCTCCCAAAGGCGCCGGATTACAGGCTGAGACACCAAGCCCGGCTCTTTTTTCTTTTTTTGATTTGGAGTCTCACTCTGTCGCCCAGACTGGAGTTCAGTGGACGCCCCCAGTCACTGCAGCCTTGACCCACTGGGATCCGGTGATCCTTCTGCCTCAGCCTTCCGAGTAGCCAGAATTACAGGCATGCATTACCATGCCCGGATGATTTATTTTTATTTTTTTGATTTACTGTAGAAATGAGGTCTTGTCAAGTTGCCCTGGCAGGTGTCGAACCCACGGGCTCAGACAATCCACTCACCTCAGCCTCCCAAAGCACGGAATTACAGGCTGAGCCACCAAGCCCGGCTAAGATATTTTAAGATTACATTTTTCTGCAGGCTAAGAGGCAGTCTACCTCATTCCCCTCAATAAATCTCCATCAGATGCAAAACCAGGGCAACACAACAACCCAACATTTCAACTCAAGGTTTACATACTAATCTCTAGGAAACTTTCAGGTTTCTTGTTAAGGGGGAATCAAAGATCACCTCTTGGCTGGCCGAAGCCATATAAATTATAATAAGACTTCTTTTAGTCAAGAAGTTTGTGGATTGCAGACATCTCACAAGTCTCTTGTTGCAAAACCCCTTCCCCTTGACTCCTCCCATGTAGCCCATCACCTGAGAGCATGAGATGGTACTATCTGGCAACCAGTAAAATATAAAACTCATGTGGCTACAGTCTACATCAAAGACCCATGGTCCTGGACAGTCCTGTGGCTTAAATTTCCCTTTCCCAAAAACCTTTAAAAAATCCAATTCTTGGCCGGGCTCGGTGGCTCAATCTGTAATCCCAGCATTTTGGGAGGCCAAGGGGAGTGAATTGCCTGAGTCTGCAGGTACGAGACCCTCCTGGGAAACTTGGCAAGACCTCATTTCTACAATAAATCAAAAATTAGCCAGGTGTGGTAGTGCATGCCTGTAGTCCCAGCTACTTGGAAGGCTGAGGTGGAAGGATCACTGGAGGCCAGCAGGTCAAAGCTACCATGGCCGTGAGTGTGCCACTGCACTCCAGTCTGGGCGATGGAGTAAGACTCCAACTCAAAAGAAAGAACAAAAAAAGAACAAAAACAATTCTTGGCCCTTCCACACCTCACTTGCCTCTGTCACCTTTCCAAGCTGTGAAAGGTGGTTATTAAACTTTACTTCTACTTTCTCCTTTGTTGCAATCTTGCCTTATTCCCATGACAATGATCCACCTCACCACAGTTTTAGGCTTTCACAGAGGACAGGGATCATTTCTGTCTTTTCCCCTCAACACCAGCAATGTGTGGAAAATGCTAAAAAACCACTCACCTAATCAATTGAAATGTATTTCCTATAAATTTTTATGTTGGAAGAAGACAAATCTTAGACTGTAACAACAGCAAATATAACCATGATATGTCAAAATACGGCAGGAACGTAGCACTGGTAAGACATCAATTGATAAATTTCCCATAAGCTGCTTTCAGGAAGCATTCAGACATTTTAAAATTACATTTTACTGTAGACCATTTTGGCAGTCTTTCCCACCTTTTGGCATATCAAAAGAAAACCTCATAAGATGTAAGAATAGGACAACCCATAATAATAATCACTAAGAATTTTTCAGGACCGGTGCGGAGGCTCATTCCCATGATCCCAGGACTTTGGGAGGAGGAGATAACAAGATTTCCTGAGCATATAGTTTCCAAATCGCCTGCAGCAACTTGGTGAGCCCTCATCTCTCCAACAAATAAAAAAATTGTTCAGGCACGGTGGTGCACACTTCTGGTTCCAGCTACTTGGAAGGCTAAGTGGAAGGTTCGCAAGTAGGTTGAGGCAACTGTGGTCATGAGAGTGCCATTTCTCTACATCCAGGGGAAACAGTGAGACTCTTACTAAAAAAAAAAATAAAGCCAGGCTCGGTAACTCAAGCTGTAATCCCAGCATTTGGGAAGGCCAAGGCAGGAGGATTGTGTGAAACTGCAGGGTTGAGGCAAGCCCGGGTAATTTGGTGAGACCTCGTCTCTACAATAAATAAAAACTTAGCCAGGTGTGGTAGCACATGTCTGTAGTTCACATAACACAGGAGGTTGCCACAAAATTATTGATTAATAACATTATGTGACAGAGTGATATTCCAACTAAAAACATATATATATATATATGCAAGTGCTGTATCACATAAACAAAGATCTGAGTGCTACATGTACTTACTCATAATTGGACCCAGAACAATTATCATAATACTATAAGAAAATGATTGGCACTAGTGGGACTCTGCCATAGTGGGCGATACAACATTAATAAGGGCAAACAAACTTTATGTGTACAATGACAGCTTATGACCTAACACTGAATTGTACCCTACATTTTATTTTATATTTTTGAGTTGGAGTCTCTATCATGACCTAACACTGAATTGTACCCTACATTTTATTTATTTTATTTTATTTTTTTGAGTTGGAGTCTCTATCATCCAGAGTGAAATGTAGAGGCACACATCTGGCTATCTCAGCCTCACCCTATTGGGCTCCGGTAATCCTTCCGTCTCAGTCTTCCAAGTACCCCGAATTACAGGTGTGGGCTACCACACCTTGCTAATTTTTGATTTATTATAGAGATGAGGTCTCGCTAAGTTGCCCAGGCAGGTTTCAAACCCGCGGTATCACTCAATCCACTCACCTAGGCCACCCAAAGTGCTGGGATGACAGGCTGAGCCACCAAGCCCGGCCATACCCTACATTTTAAAATAACATAATACAAAAAAGAAAAGAGAAAACCACAGAAACCCGGTCTCCCTGGATGAGGAAAATGTCAAAGCACAATTTCTATTCCATATTAAGGATTTCAAGTCATTTATTGTAGAAATATCACATTTGAATTGAAATGTAAAAATCAGCAGGGCTCTAGCCTCGGTGACAGAGTGAGACTCCAATTAAAAAAAAAAGTCAAATTATAAAGTGCAAAATATTTCTGAAATACATGAAAAATAGTAGAAGTAGAAAATAATGAAAATACATGATTGGGAAGATTAAATGATATTATTGTCAATAATCCTCTTATCAGATTATTAATTCAGTTTGATACTGATATACAAACAGCTGTTTATTTTCTGAGGAGAACAAATTGTTTTGCAAACAATATTTAAATGGGAAATCCATAAAAATTTGAAAGACGTTGTTATCCATAATAAGGACTTGAAAAGTAGCCAGTCTTGGTGGCTCAGCCTGTAATCCCATGCCTTGGGAGGCTGAGGTGAGTAAATTGCCTGACCCCACGGGTTCGAGACCCACCTGGGCAACTTGGTGAGACCTCATCTCTACAACAAATCAAAAAATCAGCTGGACGTCTTAGAGCGGGCCCGTTGTTCTGGCCACTTGGAAGGCTGAGGCGCAAGGATCACCAGAGCCCAGCAGGTCGAGGCTGTGGTGGTCTGGGAGAGAGAGTGAGGCTCCAACTAAAAAAAGAAAAGTAAAACAGTGTGATAATGACTTTAAAAAAATACAGACTGGGGCCGGGCTCAGTGGCTCATCTTGTAATCCTGAGCTTTGGAAGGCCAAGATGAGTGAACTGCCTGAGCCCGCGGGTTCAAAACACACCTGGGCAACATGGCGAGACCTCATCTCTACAATAAATCAAAAAAATTAGCCGGGCATGGTAGCGCGCGCTTGTAGTTCCAGCTACTTGGAAGGCTGAGGCGGAAGGATCGCCGGAGTCCAGCAGGTCAGGACTGTGGTGGCTGAGTGTAGCCACTGCACTCCAGTCTGGGTGAGTAAGTGAGACTCCAACTCAAATAAAAAAAAAAGACTGAAAGTGGAATACTGCTGGGGGAATGTGGGGCATACCTCATCAACAAGCGTACCTGCATATTAGACATTTGTATACATAGCACTGAATTGTACCCCATATCTTAAATATAAATAAAGACTGAAAAATCAAGGGAATACAGTTTTAATGTAGAATAAGATATATATGAAGGTCGGGCGTGGTGGCTCATGAGTATAATCCCAAAACATTGGGGAAAAGAGGTTAGAGGATTGTCTAAGCCCATTAAGTTTGAGAACAGCTTGGACAACTTAACATGACTGCATCTCTACAGTAAATCAAAAAGTTACTCGAGCATGGTGGTGTGTATGTTTGCAGTTCCAGCTACTTGAAAGGCTGAAACAGAAGGATCTCCTGAACACAGCAGGTCGAGGCTACGGGGGATGGAGGATGGTACTGCTCTCTAGCTTGGGTGACACAGTGAGACTCCAACTTTAAAAAAAAAAAAAAGACACGAGTATCAGCCAAGGTTTTCATGCTCTAAAATTATGACATTCTAGTAGGAAAACAGACATAGTCCCTGACCTGAAACACATTTACCTGAGAACCAGCCATTTTTGCCACAACTGCCTCAGGCATTTCTTGTCAGATGAGATTATCTGGAAAAGTCACATCGACATGTTGAAGATAAGCCTTTATATATTAAAAATTAAATTACATGTATTATTATTTTTTTTTAGTTGGAGTCTCACTCTGTCACCAAGACTAAAGCTCAGTTGCACACTCCCGACCACCACAGCCTCGATCTGCTGGGCTCCAGTGATCCTTCCACTCAGACTTACAAGTAGCTGGAACTACAGGCACATGCTACCATGCCCAGCTAATTTTTCATTTATTGTAGAGATGAGGTCTCGCCAAGTTGCCAAAGTGGGTCTCGAACTCGCAGGCTCAGGCAATCCACTTACCTCAGTCTCCCAAAGTGTGATATTACAGGCTAAGCCACCAAGCCGGGCAAATTGCAGGTATTTTATGATTGTGAGTATTACTCCATAACCCAGGCAGGTGGGAAGTGTCTCCACAGATCTTATCACCATCTTGACCTCCTCAGCTCAACAGATTCTCCCTTCTCTGGCTCCCAAGAATCTGAAACTACAGGTATCCGCGACCACTCGCCTAAATTTTACCAGCTTTTGTAGCTACATGAATGTGTCATGTCCCAGTTAGCCTCAAATTTCTGGGCTCAAGCAATCCTCTCCCCTCTCTCTCCCTCACCACTGACCTGGACTAAAACCCAAAAAAGTACACAAAACCCAAGAGGGGACTTGGCCCCTCATCTTCTCAGTTTTAATGGTCCTCTAAATGAAGCCACAGCTCCTGTTCCAACTCCTTGTCTTGACTTTGGTTGTTCAACCAGGCAGAACCATGTTTGGACCTGGTGACAAACTGCCAATGATCCTTGAAAGGACAGACCGAGAGTGGGAAGTCATTTTTTATCTTGTTCTGAAACACTGCCCCAATGATGAGAAAGTAGAAGTTATGCTTTTGCAGAAATGCACACTTCAGGTATAATTAACTTTACTGACTTTGTCTTTTCAGAAAAAGACTTTCAGTTATCTGAGGGCTCTCACAGTGGCAATCAAGTTTGCCTAGAGTAAAGGGAATTTACAAGACTAAAGACACCATGCATTGGGCTAGGACTGTAAAAGTCATGAAACCTGTAATTACAACAGTTATAACCACTCAGAAGGAGAGCAAGTGGGGATTCCATCTTCCAATAAATTGGGCACTATCTACAGGGAAGCCAAGGATCCCCCGAAACTACTCACGGGGAATGCCTAGGAGGTAAGGGGCGGTGCACCCTCCACTAGCTCTAAGGAATGTCATTTGGGAAGGTGCAGGAGAATTAGAATCCTTGTCATGCCCGGGGCTATGATAATAACAGACATTAATGGGTCTCTGTGTCACAGGATCTTCAAGACATCCACAGGTGGTCAACAAGAAAGTCACAGCAGTCACGTTCAACATCTCCAAGAAAAGGATTTAAGCCAGGACTATGGGGGCTACAAGGCCACACTCACCTAGAGTGTAGGCCCACTCCCTGTCTGTGGCTGGTGAACTTTCCTTAAATAAATCTTTTCTTCTCTCACCTATGTGTGTTGCAATTCTTTGCAATTTACTCGGATCTCTGGGTTTCAAGCACGCACCTCCGGCTTGCCAGCCCCGGCGGAGCTGGGCACCATGCTCCATCCATTTTCTTTTACCCTGTCCAGTACCCTAACAACCCTGATGGCTTGGTCTAGGGATTTCCACCTGGATATTCCAGATCAGGTGACTGTGGGGTTGTCCTCCACCGGCACCAGCCTGTGACCGGCTTCCCCCTGCTTCTTCTCCAAGCCTTTTCCCCCAGGCCCTCAGGAGACCCAAGACCACAAGCCCTGACTGGGACTTAAGGATTCACGAGCAGCTGTTGGCCCATGGGAACTCCTTAACACTGTGCTGAAGCATCCGTTTACCTTCTAGGAGGAGAGAGGGACAGGGCCAGGACCACAGCCCCTTCCCCAGGGGCCCCCATGCCGGTCAGACCCGCCATGACACTCCTGGGTCACACACATACGTAGCGTGGGTTTTTCTGGAGAAATCACCAGTAGGGCGGGATCTCCATGGGGACAGGACCCTGGGGACCAAGCCAGACCCACCCTGTGCAGAGGGGACTGGGGCAGAGCTGCTGGCGGGCACAGGTCCAGGATCAGAATTGAGGGGGAGGCCAATCTGCCACAACCGAGTCATCCGTGTCCATCCTGCCTTTCGGTCTCGCACCCACACCCATACTCACCATCTCCTGGCTTCTGGGTGTCCCAGGATCTTCTATACTGACTCCCTGGACCTGCATTTCACAGGGAGAAAGGAGAAGAAGCAAAGACACGAAGCACTTTACAAGATGATGCGGCACTTCCGCAGGCTTAGAAAACAAAAGACCCGGTCAGAACTCGGAAGCCACCCCCTCACTCTTCGCTCCTTTCTGATTGGGCAATTTCAGAACTAGCATCCGCTGATTGGATAAGGCTACAGGCCACCACCCTTCTGATCTTGAATGACAGTAGATGACATCCAATGGGACTGGAGGAGGCAAGAAAAAAGAAAAGCACGTTTTCGCTTGTAGCATTTTGAGGTTTAGTTTCCTCCCTGCACCGGAAGTTCGGAAGAGGAGCAGGATGTGGCGTGATTCTCAAAGCATCCTGGGAATTGTGGTACAAGAATGAGGCTCGGTGGCTTGATCGTTGGGCTGCAGAACTCCATCCCAGTCTGCGGAGGCAGAAAAACACTTCAGTGTACCCTGTAGTTTCAAGGGGAGTCCACGTTTTTTGCCCTGCTGGGGAAATCCACATCCACCAGTGACATGTTGAACAAACTGGCCATTGCCACACCCAAGTACCAAGCAACAAGCCCCCTGAAAGAAGAGTAGAAACTAAAAAGGAATAAATATATGAATAAATAAATAAATAAGAAAAAAAAATAAGACCCCCAATGCTTCTGGATAAAAGGAGCGGGTTTGGCCGGGTTTGGTGGCTCAGCCTGTAATCCCGCGCTTTGGGAGGTCAAGGTGAGTGAATTGCCTGAGCCCGGGAGTTCGAGACTCACCAGGGCAATTTGGCGAGACCTCATCTCTACAATAAATAAAAAATTAGCCGGGCGTGGTAGCGCGCCTGTAGTTCCAGCTACTTGGAAGGCTGAGGCGGAAGGATCGCCGGAGCCCAGCAGGTCGAAGCTGCGGTGGCCGGGAGTGGCCACTGCACTTCAGTCTGGGCGACAGAGTGAGACTCCAACTCAAAAAAAAAAAAAAAAGAAAGAGAGAGAGTTTGTTAAATCCTTCGGGTCCTCTACCACTGTGGGAGGTTTTTGGTCCTCAATAAATCCTGCTTTTTTTGTGTTTTATTTACACTGAATGAAGCACAAAACGATACCACCCTAAAGCTATGAGTATGACAGCTAAAGAAGAGGAAGTTTAATTTGTGTGTGTGAATGTGTGCCTTAAGTAGGAAAGGACATTGTTAGAACAAAAGGAATCATCTTTTTTAAAATTTAAAATCTGAAAGTAAATCAGTTTTATCTGCTTCACATTGAAATATAACACTGATATCTAATGGATTCTAGATCAGAATCCTATGGACATCCTCTTTTTTGACTTGTCTGTTATTTATGCAAGGTTATGTTCATAAAGTGATCATTATTTAGCCTGCTTAGCAATTTCAAGAATGTTTAAAAATGTAATTGAATGGTGTTTCAAAGTACTATGAAGATGTAATTCATAATGAATGTAAGTAGTTAATGCTTTTGGTTTATTTTATTTTTCTTCACAACTAAAGAATATCATTAAATCATTTTAGTGTTGTTCTTTATACTTTGTATAATTAACATCATTGATTTTTATTGAGTTTTCTTGGCCAATTTGTTCAGTGAAAACTTGGGATAGTTTATAAGTCTAAGGGTTGTTTCCATTTTTGTTTTATTTTTGTAATTTTTTTACATTCCAACAAAGTGTCTGCTGTGTAATAAATGCATTATAAAATGCAATAAATGTTCCTCTTAAAGTTTGTGTCTTTATATAAGAGACAGAACATTTTCAGAATGAAGAAATTGCATTGTTTCTCTGTGTGTATCCCACATAATCCATTGACATTTTATGTATTTTATACTGTATTCTTACAGTAATGTAAGCAATTTAATCCAAAAAGACAATTGAATGCTGCATGTTATCAAATATAAGTGACAGGTAAACACTGCATACACACAGACATAAAGATGAGAATAGTAGACCCTAGAAACTGGTAATTGGGAGGGAGTCATGAGTTGAAAAACTGCCCGTTGGACACTGTGTAGTGTTTGGGGATAGTTTCAACAGATGCTTAAACCTCACCATCACCCAATACACCCATGTAATAAGTCTGCACAAGTACCCATTGAATTCAAAAGAAAAATAAAATCATGAAAAAGAAAAAGTATCTTTGCTATTCATTAAATGAAAATAGGTCATTATGAAGTTCTTCATTCTTGCTGACTTCATCGTAAGAATTTGAGGATGAGACGGAAGAAGAGGATCTGGTCCCACTGTCTAAGGAGGCATAGAGCAAACAGGTGAAGGGGATGGAGAAAAGGCAGGAGAGTTGGGGCACTTGGTGTAGCTTGACAGCAAGACACGTAAGTTTCTGTCTGATGGTTTACATTTTTATTTCTCAAAAATGTGGATATATGATACCAAATCTGCTCCACCATTTGCCTAAGTTTGAGTGACCTGTTGTAAAGGGGCTCTGTTAACAAAAGAAGTCAAAAGCAATCTCCAGACTCAGAAAACTTCTACCACTTGTCTAATGCCAATGTGTTTAATGGCATTGCTATACCTTTTTTTTTTTTTTTTTTTGAGGGTTGCATCTCATTCTGTACCCCAGGTCAGAGGGTAGTGGCATGCTCAGGGCCACCACAGTGACAACCTGCTGGGCTCCAGTGATCCTTCCACCTCAGCCTTCCAAGTCCTAGCACATGCCAGGACTACAGGCATGTGCTACCATGCCCAGGTAATTTTGATTTATGGTAGAGACAAGGTCTCACCAACTTGCCCAGGCTGGTCTTGAACCTGCTGGCTCAGGCAATTCACTCACCTAAGCCTCCAAACTGTTGGGATTACAGGCTGAGCCACCAAGCCCAGCCTAATTATTCTTTATTTAGGCCTTCCTGGGTTGTTCTGGAAAGTAACTGCCATCGTGTTTACATGTGTATTTTATTAACTGTGTTCTGCATGGAGCTGATGGAGTATTCAGATGGAATCTTAATAGTATATGTTCTCATCTTTCAATTTTATTTGAGGATCTATCCCATCTCCAATGGGAATCTTAAGTATCTATGCCTTTCCATGTTCCACAGTCTTAATACTACAGGTCTTAAATTCATGGTGAGAACAGTTTATGGTGGCTAAGCAGCATGAATGAACAACATAGAGAAGGCTCTGCCATGTTGGGAGAAGTGTTTTCCATAACCCTTGACTATCACATAAACAAAACCTATTTAAAAGAAGTCCATTAGGCAGGACCATCAGAAGTAGACAAATAAGTTTTGCAAGCTGTCAAATCATATTCCAGTAGGAAAAGTGGACACAGCCCCTGACCTGGGACACATTTACAAGTCATTTCCTTCTCCTTCTCTGGGATTTCTTCTCAGTTGAGATTATCTGGACAAGTCACATCACCAGTCACACCTACATATTCAGAATAAGCCTTATATTTGTAAATTAAATTAAACCTGGCATGATTCTAATTGGAAGCCCAGGCTGAGAACCAGTTAGCCAAGCATAACTTCTCAAGCTTGAATTTGCTCGTAAATCTTGTATTTGGAGTCTCATTCTGAGGGACTGTGCTTCTGCAGTTTTTAATGCATCCCTGAATATACTTTTAAAACATTCTCCTGTGAATTCGGATATGTGACACCTGAACCCACAGTCACCAGCACTCAGAGAAAGCAGGCCCAGCTTGCAAGGTCTCTCATCACAACACAAGTACTTTATATCCAAAAGAAGACAACCAATCTCCATGCCAAAAGATCACATCCTCTGCTGGCCCTTTAGAGTTTACAGAGGCTGCATGGAGAGGACGGCAATGTCTAAGAAGTTCTGCCCTTGCAAAACAACCTGGGCAGGATATATGAAGCATGCACCATGCACTCACAAGTATGCTGTGTTGCACTGTGCTGGAAACCACAACCAAACTGAATGGGAGTGAATCCTACCCTCCTGGGTTATTGGTACAAGTGTAGCCTAATTCCCAGGGTTGAAGGAACAGCCTATTTCTCTTTGTTTCTGTATCATTGATTTCATAAGAAAATGTGTAGGTTAAATATAAAAGATATGGGAATAAAGGTTAAGTATAAAAAGGTGGGAGGGGTACAGAGAGAAGGGAGGGAGTATCGTTCAGAAGGATTTTTCACGTTGTGTTCGTATTTACTTTTTTTTTTAGTTGGAGTCTCAATTGTTGCCCAGGCTGGAGGACAGTGGCATGCTCATGGTCCCTGCAGCCTCAACTTGCTGGGTTCAGGCTATCCTTCCCCCTCACCCAAGTAGCCAGAACTACAGGTGCGTGCTATCATGCCCAGCTAATTACCTGATTTATTGTAGAGACATAGTCTCACCATGTTGATCAGGCTGGTCTTGAACCCTTAGATTCAGGCAATCCTTTCACTTTGGCCTCCCAAAGTGCTGAGATTAGTGACTTGAGCAACCATGCCTGGCCTTGTATTTATTATTTTATAACTTGAGGAGAAATTTCTGGATCTGCAGGAATGAAGAACAGGTTGCTGGGTGAAATGGCTCTAGAAACACAGATGTTAAGGAAAAAGAAACCAACAGAAACCTCCAAATTTACAGTTGTCAGCTGCCATTTATCTGATTTGGGGCTTGCAGAAAATAGTGTGTCAGGCAGTGTGGCTCTCTCCTGTAATCCCAGCACTTTGGGAGGTGAAAGTGAAAGGATTGCCTGAATGCAGGGGTCTGAGACCAGTCTGGGAAAATTGATGAGACCTCATTTCTACAGAAATCAAAACATTAGCCAGGCTGCAGTGGTATACACCTGTAGTTCCAGCTACTTGGAAGCCTGAGGTGGAAGGAATCACTTGAGTCCTGCAGGTCAAGGACACAGTGGCCGTGATCATGTCAATATAGTTCACCTGGGTGACAGGTTGAGACTCCAACTCAAAAGAATAAAAAGGAAGAAAAGAAATGAAAAATTAGCCGAGCTCAGTGGTTCAGCCTGTAATCCCATGCTTTGGGAGGTGGAGGTGAGTGGACTGCCTGAGCCCGCTGGTTCGAGACCCAACTAGGCAACTTGGCGAGACCTCATCTCTACAATAAATCAAAAAATTAGCCGGGCCTGTAGTGCGCGCCTGTAGTTCCAGCTACTCGGAAGGCTGAGGCAGAAGGATCGCCGGAGCCCAGTAGGTCGAGGATGCCGTGGCTGGGAGCATGCCATTGCACTCCAGTCTGGGTGACAACATGAGACAACTCAAAAAAAAAAAGCCGGGCTCGGGTGGCTCAGCCTGTAATCCCGCACCTTTGGGAGGCTGAGGTGAGCGGATTGCCTGAGCCCGCGGGTTCGAGACCCGCCTGGGCAGCGAGACCTCATCTCTACAATAAATAAAAAAATCAGCCGGACATGGTGGTGCATACCTGTAATTATGCCTATTCAGAAGGCTGAGGCGGAAGGATCGCCGGGGCCCAGCAGGCCGAGGCTGCGGCGGCCGGGAGCGGCCACTGCACTCCAGTCTGGGCGACAGAGTGAGACTCCGACTCAAAAAAAAAAGAAGAAGAAGAAGAAGAGTCACTGGGAGCAGCTACCCAAAACACCGGTCCATCTGATTAGTCCTGAGAGGGAATGGGGGCAGACCTGGAGAAGGCTCTACTGGAAGAAACTTTACCTATTTTTTCCTCAGGTAGAATTTGACAAAGGAATGCATTCAGATTCTGGTTCAAATTACAATCAATATAACAGAACAGACTCTTACTACTCACTCTGCAAAATAAAACAGGTAAAAAAGCCAGGCTTCGTGGCTCAGCCTGTAATCCTGTGCCTTTGGGAGGCTGGGGTGAGTGGATTGCCTGAGCCCACGGGTTTGAGACCCACCCGCCTGGGCAGGCGAGACCTCATCTCTACAATAAAATCAAAAAATTAGCCGGGTGTGGTAGCACGTGCTTGTAATTCCTGCTACTCGGAAGGCTGAGGCGGAAGGATCACTGGAGCCCAGCAGGTCGAGGCTGCGGTGGCCGGGAGCGGCCACTGCATTCCAGTCTGGGCGACAGAGTGAGACTTCAACTCAAAAACAAAACAAAACAAAACAAAAACAGGTAAATAAGATCTTTTAAAACAAATGGAATATAAAACTAGGTATTTTACTTTTTCTGAAATCTACTTTTTTCTGGCCTCTTTGATTTTTTTTTAACTGTCCAACCCCTACTGATTAATGCATTTTACAACTAATAGAAAACTAAAGTTGAAATAAGTGAATGAATCTTTCTAAGGTGACAAACCCAGGGAGGGTGGTGATGACTGACACACAGACATGAATGAGTCACGTGCAAGTCTGGACATCCTGTCCCTTACAAATTTCCCCCCTCCTTCCTTTTCACTGAGTTGCTTGGTGACCATACTCTCCAGAGGCCTTGCGCTTGCTCTACTGAGTGCTTTTCTTCTTAGATTCTTATGCCATCTCCCTGGGGTGGGTTTTCCTTGTCCTTTGGGATGGTAGTTCTTTTCTCACAAGTGGAAGATAATCCACAGGACAGGAGTCATTTTGCCTTTTTCCCCTCAAGACCAGTAATGTGTTTTAAAGTGTCCAGAAACCAGTCACCTAACAAACTCAAATGTCTTCTAAAGTACTGAGAAGGAAATGAAATTTAACCAATCACCAAGGTAACAGGGAAATGTCAATAGGCTAACAAGGCAAGCTCCACTTCAGATGCAGGCAGATCTCTCACCTCTGATCTTTTGTGTAGCTGAAAAAATCTTGAAATGTTTAAAAATGGCCAGGCCCGGTGACTGAAGTCTGTAATCCCAGCACTTTGGGAGGCCAAGGTGAGAAGATTGGCTGAGCTCAGGGGTTGGAGACCAGCCTGGGAAACTTAGAAAGACCCTATCTCTACAATAAGTCAAAAAATAATGTAAGTGTGGTTATGAGTTCCTGTAGTTCCAGGTACTTGGAAGGCTGAGGCAGAAGGATTACCTGAGCCCAGCAAATCAATGCTGGGCTGGCCATGAACATGCCACTGCACTCCAACCTGGGTGACAGAGTGAGATTCGAATTCAAAAAAAGAAAGAAATGCTAAGAAGATGAGGTAGGAATTAGTATGCAGGTGTGCAGACTAACTCTGGAAAAGGGGAAGTAGGTGCACTAACTCCATTTTGATAAACTAAAACAACAAAAAAAGGAGACCGTGAACCAAAGACAGATTTCATGATTTTCCAGGCGACTCCCCCAGATGCCCAAGTCTAAACCAGTGTGCTCTCGAATGCTTTGTCCACCTGGAAAAAAAACAAAATAATGCTCACACAACCCAATTGGGGTCATCATTGGTCCTTCATCTTCTCTGTTTGAATGTCCCTCCCAAATGAAGTCACAGCCCCTGCTCTATGCCCTTGTCTTACAGACTGTCCCACTGAGCAGAACTGGGCTTGGATCTGGTGACAAAAGCTGCCAATGGCTCTGATAACATATCCTGGGAATTTCCACCTGGATATTCCTAATCAGGCGACTTTGGGGCTATCAACCACCAGTGCCTGCCCATGGCCAGTTTCTCCCTACCCCTACCCTTTGTTTTGTTGTTTTCTTTTTTGAGTCAGAGACTCACTCTGTTGCCTAAGCTGGAGTGCAGTGGCATGCTCACAACCACCGCAGCCTCAACCAACCGGACTGAGGTGATCCTTCCACCTCAGCCTTTCAAGTATCTGGAACTACATGTGCTTACCACCATGCCCAGCTAAATTTTAAATTTACTTTAGAGATGAGGTCTCATCAAGTTGCTCAAACTGGTCTTGAACCCCTGGACTGAGGCAATCCTCTTGCCTCTGTCTCCCAAAATTCTGGGATTGGTGGCATGAGTCACTGCTACTGGCAGAATCATATATTTTAGCTGGGTTTGATGGCTCAGCCTGTAATCTTGCGCCTTTGGGAGGTTGAGGTGAGTGGATTGTCTGTGCCCGTGGGTGTGAGAACCACCTGGGCAACTTGGCGAGACCTCATCTCTACAATAAATAAAAAATCAGTCGGGCGTGGTAGCGCACGCCTGTAATTCCGACTACTTGGAAGGCTGAGGCGGAAGGATCACCGGAGCCCAGTGGGTCGAGACTGCAGCGACAGAGTGAAACTCCAACTCAAAAAAAAAAGAATCATATATTTTAAATGGCTTTCTGTTTTTTAAATTTTATTTCTTTAGTTTTTTTGTCTTAACTCAGATTCTCCCTTTGTTGCCCAGGCTGGAGTGCAGTGGCATGCTCACACTCATTGCAGCCTTGACCTGCTGGGCTCAGGCAATATTTCTGCCTCAGCTGGAATCCTAGGCACATGCCACCACATTCGGCTAACTTTTTGATGCATTGTAGAGACGAGGCCTCACCCAGTTGCCCAGGCTGGTCTTGAACCCCTGGGATCAGGCAATCCTTATGTCTCGGCCTTCCAAAGTGCAGGGATTAAAGCCTTGAGCCATCTTGCCTGGCCTTTTGTTTTTTTAAGTCAAAGTCTCATTCTGTTGCCTAGGCTGCAGGGCAGTGGCCCACACTTATGACCACCCCACCATTGATCTGTTGGGTTCATGTGATCATTCTGCATTAGCCTTCCAAGTAGCTGGAACTACAGGCATGCACTACCACGCCAAGCTAACTTTTTTTTTTTTGAGTTGGAGTCTCACTCTGTCACCCAGGCTGGAGTGCAGTGGCCGCTCCCGGCCACCGCAGCCTCGACCTGCTGGGCTCCGGCGATCCTTCCGCCTCAGCCTTCCGAGTAGCCGGAATTACAGGTGCGTGCTACCACGCCCGGCTGATTTTTTGATTTACTGTAGAGATGAGGTCTCGCCACCCAGGTGGGTCTCCAACCCGCGGACTCAGGCAATCCACTCACCTTAGCCTCCCAAAGGTGCGGGATTACAGGCTGAGCCACCAAACCCGGCTAACTTTTTGATATATTGTAGAGATGAGGTCTTGCCAAGTTGCCCAGGTTTGTGGTTCAGGCAATCCACTTGCCTCAACCTCCCAAAGTGCTGAGATTACTAGCTGAGCCACCGATCCCAGCCTAGGATTATTTTTAATAGAGATGAGGTCTAAACTATGCTGCCCAGGCTGGTCTTGACCTCCTACCAAAAAATACACATTAACAAAATTGACTCTAGGCTGGGCACCTCAGCCTCCCACAGTGCTGGGATGACAGCAGAAATTATAACTTTAAAACTAAATAATAAAAATCCACTCCCATATAATTTTACTAAGTTTTCTACATGATATTCTAAAAACAATTAACACCATTTTACTCTATATTATCCCAAAAGTAGCAGAGGAGTAGACAGTTTCCAATAGTTTTTGGAACTTGGTAGTCTCCTCAAACACAATCAAAGAAAGGCAGAACGACAGAATACACTGCAAAAACGGGGTGCCTCTTTCATGTTGATTTGGAAATCACTAAAATATTAAACAACCACATCTCTTCATCCATGGGTGAATTTCTACTAGGAACCTTAAAGTCTTGGGCAGTCAAAAGAAATTATTAAGAATTATAGTTGTATCCAGGTTTGGTTGCTCAACCTGTAATCCCAGCACTTCAGGAGGCCAAGGTGAGTGGATTGGTTAAGCCTGCAGGTTTGAGACCAGCACGGGTAACTTGGTGAAACCTCATTTCCCCAATAAATAAATAAATAATTAGCCATGCATGGTAGCTCATGCCTGTAGTTCCGGCTACTTGGAAGGCAGAAGTGAAAGGATCACCAGAGCCCAGCAGGTTGACACAGGGATGACCCATGAGCATGCCACTGCACTCCAGCCTGGATGACAGAATGAGACTCCAACCGCCCATCCCCCAAAAAACACACTGAGATGCTACCTAACTCCAATCAGCATGGCCATCATCACTAACAAAAAACAATACTGGACAGAATGTGGGAAAAAGGGAACACTTCAACACTGTTGGTGGGAATGTAAACTAGTACAACCTTTGTGGAAAACTGTTTGGTGATTCCTGAAAGGTCTAAAAATCAACCTTCCATATGACCCTGCAATCCCTCTGTGGGAACATACCCAGAGTTCAAATCACTCTGAAAAATCATACGTGCACATGCATGCTTATTGCAGCATTCTTCACAACAGCAAAAACACAGGATCAACTGTGCTGCCCATTTAAAGATGACTGGATAAAAAATGTGATACATATGCATAGTGGAATATTACACAGCCATACAAAAGGACAACATTTTGAACTCCACAGCAACTTGGATGGATTTT
>NW_007250033.1:0-696 GCF_000164805.1 Carlito syrichta
GACCAGTATTCTTCTTTTGGTTTTTCTTCATTTGTGTTTTTTTCCCTTCCTACGTTTTCCTTCCCTCCATGTCACTATCTTCTTTAATTCTGTTATTCATGGGTAGATGGGTTGCTTTTACTTCAATCTCGTATTCTTCTTTATGTATTCCCTCTTACTATGTTCAATTCTAGAGTTGCACTGTAGGTTGGGGGTGGTCCTTTTTCCAGTTTTGAAATTTACTTAAGGGGGGAGCTGTGACTCAAAATCTATCTACATGTCCTGATATCTGCCAACAGGTGTATGGATATTCTGAAACCCACTCTTCACTGCCTTGGAATCTGTCTGTGCAGTGGGGCTGTAGGTTTACTCCCTGAAATAAAATAAGGTAAGCAGAGGGAAGAGAATGGAGCAAATCGTGGGGGGAAGGGGAGTGGAGAGATAGAAGTAAGGAGGGAAACAGACGAGTGTACCAACAAATGGAGAGAGAGGTCTAAACTGAAACAGATAAAATAATAGACCACAGCTACAGACTAACCAACTCCCATACAAAAAAAAAAACTAAAACAACAATGATGCTAACATACAAGCTAAACAACCACCTTATTTGTGTGCTGTTCCTCTCTACAAAGATATGGTTTACATAGAGGAGAAGAGAGAAGAAAAGGAAGAGAAAAAGAGGAACAAAACAGTAGGAATAGAATAAAGTCCTTAAAC
>NW_007250033.1:1513-2315 GCF_000164805.1 Carlito syrichta
TACATGAAGAGAGTTCCAACATGCACGTGGTGTTTTCTTTGTACTATCACTAGGAATATCTAAGTATTGCTTACAGCTTCTATCAAAAAAATTTGGCAGCCTCCTTTCCTGGATAAAGTATTTTACTCACTTCCAAATATATGAACAGATAAATAAATAAATAAAGCTTAAAAGAATGTGGATTTGACTCAGTTGTTTGAATGGGTGGCTTCTTCAGCTACCTGTCCATGGGAAAGAAGGAACAACCTACTTGAATTATTTTTTGATCTTTTTGCTATAATTGAACAAAATGCTGATATCTGTTTTGCTAAACACTTACGAAGAGTTAATCTACACAAATAATGTGGAAGCCTTTATCAGGTTAGTGTTATGACTGAGTAAGCAATAAGTCTTGCCTGTAAACTGAGTTTAAGTAATTAGAGGCCTTTATTAATGTATGGGTCAAGAGTAGGCAAATGCCAGAAAAACTCTTGATGAATTGGTGCAGTTTTTGACAATCTTTTTCAGATAAGATTTTCAGCAATGGCTATATAGCAACTTAGTGACCATAGCAACAATTAACTAACAACTTGGCAATCAAAATGGAACTTTAATTGTTAGGGAACTTTGAATAAATTCAAGTAATGTAGGTATAACCAGTGCCCAGAAAGTCCCTGAAGGTCTGCCTTTAAGACATATTTACCACTGGGTATACAACAATCTAGTCAGTAAATGGTGCTGGGAAAACTGGCTGATCACATGAAGAAGATTCAAACAAGACCCCTATCTATCCCGATACACAAAAATTAACTCTAAATGGGTC
>NW_007250033.1:2399-7353 GCF_000164805.1 Carlito syrichta
CCAACTCCATGTCTGACAAAGGCCTAACATCTAGGATCTACAAGGAAGTCAAACGTGCTGAAAAGAAAAAAAAAAAAAACAACCCCCTTACAAAGGGGGCAAAAGCCATGAACAGATACGTCTCAAAAGAAGACATTTGAATGGCCAACAGATACATAAAGAAATGGTCAACCTCAGTAGTAATCAAGGAAATGCAAAACTACACTGAGATACCACCTAACTCCAGTCAGAATAGCCATTATCAGTAACTCAAAAAATAACAGATGCTGGAGAGGATGAGATAAAAAGGGAACACTACCACACTGTTGGTGGGTGTGTAAACTATTGCAGCCTCTTTGGAAATCAGTGAGGTGATTTATAAAAGCTTTAAAAATCGACCTTCCATGTGATCCTGCAATCCCCTTGCTGGGAACATACCCTGAAAAACTCAAATCACTCTATAAATAAGATACCTGCACACGTATGTTTATAGCATCATTGTTCACAATTGCAATATCATGGATCCAACCATGCTGTCCATCAAAAGAGGACTGGATTAAAAAACTGTGGTACAGAGGCCGGGCTCAGTGGCCTAGCCTGTAATCCCGCGTTTTGGGAGGCCGAGGTGTATAAATTGCCTGAGCTTGTGGGTTCGAGACTCACCTGGGCAACTTGGCGAGACCTCATCTCTACAATAAATCAAAAAATTAGCCAGGCATAGTAGTGCAAGCCTGTAATTCCAGCTACTTGGAAAGCTGAGTGGAAGGATCACTGGAGCCCAGGAGGTCGAGGCTGCAGTGACCAGGAATGTGCCACTGCACTCCAGTCTGGGCAACAGACTGGACTTTCCGATTTTGGAGGACGACCTCAGCTAAATAATTTACCTGTTTGTGGAGTTGTTCAATTGATGATTGTAGATCATTAATATTGTAGTTCATCATTTATATTTTTATTTAATCTGGTTAGTCCCGTTAGTCCTGTTTTTCCGCGGTACTGTTAAGTGCGCTGTTTCAGTCATACTTAATCCGACTAGAGTGGGACCTAACAGAGGAGTGGCATGCCCTTTTCAGGTACCAGGTGGTGAAATTAAAAGAGCACCTTCAGGGCCACTGTAGACCTATAACTGTGGAAGTACATGAACACTAATACACAAAACAGGCTTATTGTTTAACATTTCAGCAGTAACAAAAGTAATTAATTCTAATGAACAAGAAAACCACGTATTGGCAAGTGCAGTATATGCTTGCGAATGAGTTATAGTCTTAGTAAGGGATGAGTTATAACTTTCAGAAAATGAAGAAACTGTTAAATTGAAACTTGCATTTATTAAACAAGAGGCATTTCCAGTTACATCTCCTATGGTGACATGAACAGGTTTTGGAATACAAGTTGTTTTAGCTGCATTGCTTGGGATAAGAGTTGCAACTCCTATTTTTATGTAACATTGAGGTTTTGATTTTAGACAAAGCCAGCAGTTTGATGCTAATTAAGACCAACTGTTATTAAGCAAGCAGGGCATATTATTTAACATAGGAAACAAACTAGGGTGTTTTTGGACTGCCAAGCTTAATCTTGAAGACTTTGGGACTGTTTCAGAAGGTGCTTGTAGATGAAAGCCAAACACAGGTTCCTGTAACTCAGTTTAGGGTTATATGGGTATAGGTTTATAATCGATGGTTTGTCTTTGAATAGTAAATAAGGCGCCCTGGTCACACCCTTCATGTACAACTGTATACCCCACGCTTTTCCAGTGCTCCATGAATGATGGAGTGGATTAGTAACTTTCATGTATATAGACCGTTCTGAGCCAGAAGTAGTCACAGTGACTTGAGAAGTGTCATTACGTCCTCCACTGTAAGTTGCGATGGTGACTAATCTCCAGTTTGGACAAAAGAATTTTTTATACTGCATATATTTGTAATTTTGGGGTTTATTGGGGCAAAGGTACATATTTGTAGTTTTAACGAATTTAGGAGTTGCCCTTTGGGTACACATTTCAGTAAAGAAGTGGTTAGGCACCCCGCCTACCATAGGAATTCCGGCTGCATATTTTTTTTCTGCAGGTACCAGATCAGACACATTTACTTTAAACTGGATTAGATTTGAGTCAGAGGACCAATTTTGGACACCTAAAACTTTTCCTCAATTAAAAGAACTTAAAGTAAAAGCATAAGTATTGTGATAAGCTAAACACAAAGGTATGCTTGCTAGAATAAACCAGGATAAACTTATTTTAAGCATAATAAAGCAATAATACATCCAGTACATGAGAAATAAAACAGTGTTAACAGAACTTTCTTGTAGCGTGGCCTTTCTGCATGAGCTGCAGCAAACAGTGCTGCTCCAAATCCTAGAACAAGTGGGATAACAAAAAGGAGAGGCAAGGGATGAGTGCAATGCATTTTGTTATGGTCAAAGTTTCATGGGTTCTGCTTCTGACTGCTCAGGTGATGTAGGAATATGGGCTTGGAGGGTGATTTTGAGAGGATTATCAGAATGTTTGTTTATAGTCCAGTTGTTTTTTAGACAAAGTGGCACGTCAGTGTTCCAACTGCTGGCTTGGCTGAGCCAGGCTTCAGCCTCTGCAGCTTCCTTGACTTTTGAATGATAAATCCAGGTTGGTAACCTTCTAACCTTGAGTGATGTTGGCGTGGTGGGGATGACTTTGTATGGTCCCTTCCAGGAGGGGTTCAGTTCTTTTGTCCTTAACTTTTTGATGTAGACCAAATTTTTAGATTGGAACGGATGACACGGTGTGGATGTTGGAGTTGGCAGTGTAGCACAGACGTTGATGTGGACAAGATTCTGTACCCATAGTAAAGAGGGGAGCTACTTGAGCAGAGATTGATTAGTAAATTCTTTAAGAATAGTATCCCGTAGGTGAGGTAACAGAGGAGGGGGTCTTTTAAACATGATTTCATAGGGAGTAAACCCAGGCTTATACGGGGTGTATTTAGCTCAAAGGAGAGCTAGGGGTAAGAGTGATATCCATTTTTTACTGATTTCTATTATTAATTTAGATAAAGTATTTTTTAAAGGTCGGTTCATGCGTTTCATTTGTTCAAAATTTTGTGGTCAGTAAGCAAAATGCAGTTTCCATTTGATGTTTAGTGCTTTATTAATTAGCTGTACTATGGACGAGGTGAAGGCAGGACCATTGTTTGGGCCAATAAAAAGAAGGAGCCCATACCTAGGAATTATTTTATTTAATGAGTATTTTGTAACCATAAGAGTGGTTTCATTTTTTGTGCCAAAAGATTTTATCCATCCCAAAAAAGTGTCTATTAACACCAGTAAGTAATTACATCCTGCATGTGGAGATATTATTTTAGTTAAGTCTATTTTCCATTTTTCATCAGGGCTTAATCCTCATGCTCTGATTCCTGAAAGGGATTTTGGTCCTCCCTTGGGATTGACGCAAGCACAAGCAGGACACATTAAAGTTGCTGAATTAGCTTGGTCTTTTAAGTTTTTGATAATATAAAAATGATTTAACAGTTCAGCCATTTTTGTTTTTCCTAGGTGGGTGGTAGAGTCCTGTTGTTTTATTAATTTCTCTGCAACAACATCAGGTAGAACAATTCTGGAGTCTTTAACCCAACAGTAATCAGTTTTTTTGTAGGCTCCCACCAGCTCTGCAGTCTCTTTTTCTCTATGTGTATATCTGGGCTGCTGTGGGAGAGAAGGGACTGGAAAAGTTTTAACTGTTTAAATAGTTAGGAGTTTAATTGGGAGTTTTACTGCTTCCCTGCCTATTGGGTCTGCTAAGCGGTTTCCAATTGCTTCTAGAGTGTCAGATTTTTGGTGACATTTATAATGAACAACAGTTACCACTTTAAGGAGCCAAACAACTTTCAAGAGAGTTAATATTTTTTCTTTATTTTTGAGAGTCTTACCTGCTGCAGTGAGATGGCCACGTTCTTTGAAGATCATGGCATGTACATGAAGTGTGGCAAATGCATCTGTGAAGAAGTTTATTAGTTTTTCAGCTCCCCAACGTAGGGCTTGGGTTAGAGCAATTAACTCAGCCTTTTGTACAGAAGTACCCTGAAGCAATGTCTGTGACCAGATTACATCAGGAGCTGTAGTTACTGTTGCACCAGCCTTATGGACTCCGTTTAGCATCAGGCTGCTACCATCTGTGAACAGGTCAGCATCAGTCTGGCACAGAGGAGTGTCCTGAAGATCAGGTCAGCTGACCTGGGTAATTTCCAACACATCCTTGCAGTCATGGACTGGTGTCTCAGGATGGTTACCAGGCAACAGAGTTGCTGTGTTGAGGCATTGAGTAGTAGAGAAAGTTAGTCTAGTCTGCTCTAATAGTAGGCTCTAATACTCGCTAATACGTGCGTTTGACATCCAATGGCCAGAGACTCGCTGGAGCAGACTCAACAGCATGGGGAGCAGTTAGAGTCAGGTTTTGGCTGAGAGTTAACTTAAGTGGCTCTTTAACCGGCAAAGCCGTGGTCGATATGGCTCAAAGACAAGAGGGTCAACCAGAAGCTACCGAGTCCAGTCTTTGACAAATAGGCCACTGGTCTTTGCCATGGTCCAAGCATTTGAGTGAGGACCCCTTTGGCAATTACTCATTGTTCATGAATGAACAAGTGGAAAGGTTTGGTAACATTGGGAAGAGCTAGAGTTGGTGCTTGAGTTAGAGCTGTTTTGAGTTGCTGGAACTCTTGCTTCTCAGCAGCAGTTTAATTTAGGGGTTGATCTCCTGCTGTGACTGAATACAAGGTTTTGACAATTTCTGCAAATCCTGGGATTCATAGCCAACAATACTCTGCTGCCCCCAGGAATTTATGCACCTGTTTTTGGTGGTTTGTGTGGGAATTCAGAAAATGGCTTCTTTGCAGGCTGAGGTTAGGGCTCACTTGCCCTCTTGCTGCTGGTATCCAAGGTATGGCACTTCGGCAGAGCAAAGTTGTGCTTTCTTTGCTGATACTCTGTAGCCCAGGTCCTGGAGAAGCTG
>NW_007250034.1:0-1450 GCF_000164805.1 Carlito syrichta
AACTTAAGGCAGCAAAAGATTTGGTGCAACAGCAGGAACAGCTGGCCTATAATTGTTATAAAGAAAAAATAAAACAAATACTTAGAGTTATGCATAAGGTGAAAATGCAGATGTATTCTGCTTTAAATTAATAAGACAACTTGAAAAATATGTTGACAGGTATTTGGAGGATGGTAATTCACAAAGAATTTTTTTACATATTATTCATTATAAAATTAAATAGGATTTTATTTTGTGTATTTAAGTTACAATTTTTCTCATACAAATTTACCTTATCCACAACTTTATATATAGTATATCAAATGATTAAGGCAGGGAGGAAACTGAGAACAAAAAGAATTAATAAGCATGAGAAAATCAGTGGGAAAACTTTCAAACTGAGTATGAAAGCCTACAGATTCTAAATACTACTATGGAAAAATTTATGCTGTATAATGACTGTAGTTCTATCGTTTCATTTTAGAAGTATACCCTTGAATCCTCAGCCAAAATGAGTAATGTTAGTGTCATGAAAATTGAATTGATAAGGAAGCAATTTTATAACTCTTGGGCATGGCTAAAATCTAACATGGCAAGCAATAGAAAACATAGCATTATGATTAAGGATAGTCTGGATTGGCTTTCCTCGTCAGTTAAATTATCCCAAGAGTCATCTAATTACTAGGAATTGCTCACATGAGATGAGAATCCCATTTATTCCCATGCATGCAGTTTTGCTTCTGCAGGGGAATGTTAGGAGAGGACTGCTAGATGCCACGCTCTACATTACTCACAGACTATGCCTTCAATAACATATATCTTGGAAGCCACAAGTGATTTGAGTCATAGAAAGAGGGAACTTAAAAAAAAATAAAAAATAAAATAAAATATAGCTTAAACATAATTTACCTCATCTGCCAAGGACATTATAATTTCTTAATTATTACATGAGCCACATTTTACATAGTGATTAAATTCAGACTAACTAAAGGGTTGGATGTTTCAAGGATGTTTATTAAAGCAATCATTCTCTTAAGTAAAAAGGGTTAATAGGGAAAATCTTCATAGCCATTGTCATAGGGAAAACAGTTGGCAGTTTATCTTAAAACATTTCATTAATAATCCATTATCTTATCACATTATCTACAAAAACCTTGTTATTAAATATGTGGTTTGCAGATCAGCAGCTTGGACATCCCCTGGGAAATTGTTAGAGATATTAATAGGTCAGAAATAGTCTCATTTCTGATCCTTTGTACATGGCCTGAGTCCACTGAATCAGACCCACTAAATCAAAATCTGCGTTTCAACGAGATCCTCCAGGGTAAATATTGACATTTGAAGTTCGTAAAGACTGGAACATAATAGGATAGTCATTGAAACTATGCCCTCTTAATTCAAGAGGATCATGTTTTCCAATGATAGCAGTGCCTTCAAAACTGCATCCAACGGCACAATTTTTTTTTTTTTT
>NW_007250034.1:2347-8491 GCF_000164805.1 Carlito syrichta
CCACATCTTGAATCACAATTTATTTGTTATTAATCATTTAAATTTGGACTCTTCAGGCTATCAGCTATGACTAGACATTGAAATCCAGAAGAAAGTATAAAACTCTGATAAAATGAAGGCTTTTTACAGGAAAAGTGGAGAGCTGCTTTATTTCGTGCTCAAGTCAAACATGTTACTAATCGTAATTTTTCTTATGAAGGACATTCCAACTCCCTCCCTATTTGTTTTTATAATAATTCTGCTTTTAATAATTACTAGACTTCTTGCTTAATGTCTACCTTTAAGTCTCTGAGTACAGAAAGCCCTTATCAGGACAATATCAAGGACGGTTGGCGACTGGAGATGTTAATGCCTGGAGGAACCGCCCCTAGCCATGCGACTACAGCTTCATCGCCTCTCAGCGTTTCTGCTTGCCCCTTCAATGATACGGAAAAGGACTGCTCACTCATATGGCGAGATGCTGGCTTCCCGAAATGGAGAGACTGTGCTTATAACTCTAAGGTGGACTATCCTGTACCCGGTGAAAAACTATATATTAGTGACTGGGGTTTTAATGGCTCTACGCTTGCCACAGCTAGAAGGCACCCGCTTGGATGGGCTACATCTATGTTTCAAAGTTCTCTATCCTCTAATCGTTCATTACAGACTCAGCTTTATTGATTGTTTGCAGCAACAGGTCCTGTAACACTTTATTGTCCTCATTTCAGTTTTACAACCTTTTTACAGGCTTGTGTTGATTCCCCATATGTTTTGTTAATTGCTAATGCTCATTCTATTTACTCGGTAATATATAATTTTGGTCATGTTGAAATTAATTGTGAAAACTGTACTTTGTCTAATTGTATTATTGGTAACCCATATCAAGTATTTCTGTTAAAGCACCCTTCTTACGTTTTTGTGGCTGTTCAGCTACGGGAGCGGTGGTATTCTTCTCCAGATACTTATATTTTAGAACAAGCCACAGCAATGTTAAATAGGCCTTGTAGGTTTGTTGCAGCTTTAGTCTTGGAAATTTATGCACTAATTTCTATTATAAGATCTGTGGCCGCTTTTGCCACTGCTTTAGTTCAAGAAGTTCACACAGCTAATCATGTGGATGATTTGTCTCAAAATGTTAGCTTAGCTTTATTTACTCAGATAGATAAAGGTATTATTGATAGGTTGAATGCTTTAGAATCAGCACTAGTATATATAGGAAACCAAATACAACACATTAAGGTTCAGATGTCTGTAGCTTGTCACGCTCAATTTAAATGGATTTGTGTTACACCTTTGCCATATGATGGTCAGAATGTTAGTTGGATAGATGTTCAGAAACATCTTATGGGAGTTTGGCAGTCTTCTAATTCTTCTTTAAACATTCAAAAGCTGCATAGTCAGATTACTGCTGTTTCTCAGGCACATCTTTCCTCACTTTCAGTTTCTCAACTAGCATCTAGATTTACTTCTTCCCTTTCTTAGTTTGTGGTTCCAATTCTGTCTGGAATCTGATCTATAATTTCATTGCTATTGGTATAATTGTTCTTTTTCTGCTGTTTATCTTTCCAGTCATCATCCAACGTTTAAGGAAAGCAGTTCAACGTAACTCTGATAATATTCGTTTGGCAGTTCTTACTAATAAAACAAAAAAATGTCATCTATCAGTTGGTCACTTATGTCATAAAGGCTAATATTTTGTGTCATCAGTTTACCATTCTTCATTTTCCCTATGTCCCGTCAAGTCTTTACGCTCTTGGTATTCAGTGATGGGTAAGATTCCAGTCACCTAGTATGAACCTAAGACAGGCATTCCCCGCGGGGAAGGGGAACGGGCCAATGATGGGTAACAACTATGGTGAAGCGAGAACAACCTAAGACAGAAGCCAAGGTGTTTAATGTATGTTTTTAATAAAAAAGGGGGAAATGTTGGGAGCCAACATCTATAGCTACATGGCTGAGGCCTGTAAAGGCCCATCTGGAAGATCGCCTCTGACATAGGATATCAGTTATACCTATAATATTGGCGTGTGATTAGTGACCAGGTGCTGCACATGGCAGTAAAACTTATAAGTAAATCTCAATACACCTGATAGAAAGTGCATAGCAAATTAAAGTTTAGACATATGAAACATATGAATTATACTAAAGTTTTGTAATTTAAGAATAAGTTTTAACTGAGTTATAAGGCATTACGTTAAATCATAATAGGTTAATAGTATAACTGACAGTTAAGTCATTTAACTAAACTTATAGATTATAGTATAGTGCTAAGTTGATAATATTAATCGTTAAAAATATTAGGAGTCAGTGAACTTGGATTGCACCTAGAGTTAACTTAGAAAAGTTTTTTGTATCAATCCAGGGTATAGAACAAAGAGTATAATATGAATGATTCATTGAACATTATGGAAAACACTTTGAATGATTTGTATTGAAATTGTGCACCTGTGACCTTAATGTAAGCACGGCAGGCATCATGGAATTCGAATTGTTTGCTTGGAAATTGCAGATCTCGTGGTGGTCTTGTGATGCATAGTTTGTAAAGCATGGAAATTGTACGCCCCCAGTAAGTGATTATCACACTGCTGGAGGGTATAGAAAATGGTATATAAGTTGGAAGGAGTCCGAATAAAATTTGGCTTCAGTCCTGATCAGACTGTTCCCAGAAGAGCTGCCTTCGAGTGGTCTCTTCTTGCTGTCCAGATTCTCTGGTGCGGGTCCTAACCCACCCTTGGTCAGTGCTGGTCACCGACAGTAAACTTATACTAAAGTTTCAAATGCGGAAAGTGATAGTTCCTGCTTTGTATCTTTTGATAAGAATTCTTTAGGCTCTTTATGATTGTTTTAAATTACATATGATTTCACTATTGTAATTTCCAGGTCTGAGAAGAATAATGTTAACTTATTGGTTTTTTCCCTGTATCATTCGTTTGCCTAAATGGCTAATTTTTCAATTAAAAGATATAAGCAAAGTCAGGAAAACAAGCATGTCAGATTGCCATTCATGACATCAGCCTCAGAACTTTGACATCAAAATGGGTGAGACCTTGACTACTGAGCAAGCTTTCAGTATCAAGGATTTATGTACAGTGCTCTGAAAAAAGGCAAAGACATGGTGGATTTCATTCCCAAGAATTGAAGGAAGCAAGGTGTTCACACCTATCCAAAAACGTCTCCAGGGGTAAATGGCCATTCGAGAATCCACTGGGCAATGTAGTCTTTTTGTTTTCAAGCAAATGTTATTGAGAGGACAGAAAAGCTCCCACAGTGGGAGGTCCCTGAGGGGGTTCCCCACGATGTAGTCTTTTATTACTATGGTCACAGAGACTTGTTGGAGTTTGGTCATAGCACAACCTAATAATATTTCACCACTTTCTTTGGTTTAGACACTTCGCATGTTTTTCATATTATTTTCCAGCCTTTGAGCCGTTTGTCTCTCAGGATTTGAACATTGCTTCACTAACATCAAAGTCAGTTTTCTAGAATTTTCGATTATCTAAATTTTTATATGAATGAGGAGCCCTAATTCTTCTTTGTAAATCTCCATGTTATTTTGGTTTATAAACATAGAGCTCCCAATGGTCTCTTTTTGTGTGTGTGCATGATTTTCAAGTATTGTTGGTAAAAAGTATCAGATTAATCTGAGACATTGTTGCAGAGTACACCATTATATCTTAGGTAGAGAAAATCCTCGGGGGTTCAGTGGAAATACACTTTGAAAAATAGAAATTGGTTTAAAATACAAGGCAAATATGATTTTATATTTCCTTCAAATGGGTAGGGGAACCTTTGGAGTAGGGATTGCATATCTGTAAGTTTAAATTAAAATTCACTAGCAGAAAATGCAGCGTGTCCCAAGAATATGTACAAAAGTTTTAAGAAAGGAAAAAGATATGTTAAATTATTATACAGTTTTTCTTCTGAAATTGTTAAGATGTATTATGCATTCTGTCTTCTGAATAGCCACATAGGTACTCTGATCCTCAATGTTAAGCTGACTTAGGATGATATACGTATAAAATCTCAACATGTTTCAATTTGTGTAGAATAAAACATTCAGCATTTATGTGACAAATGTAGTAGTGTCAAAGTTGAAACCAAATGTACAATGGATTCTAACATATTAATAGGAAAGGAGGTTATAATGGGAGTCGTGCACCCTTCTTAGAAAACAATCCCTTCAAAATGAACATTTCTATCCCCAATCCTGGATTGTAACTATCTTTAGATTAAAAAAGTTTACAAAAATAGAAGAAAACAAATAAAGTCAGTTGCATGTTTTACAGCTTTTATTTATGTATTTATTTTATTTTAATTGTTGCACAATATGGGGTACAATTCAGAGTTAGATATTCAAACATTGATTATGCATGGTCCCTGGATGGTGAGGTATGCCCCTCCCTCCCTTAACAATATAACTCCACAGCCAATCCCAACCCTACCCCAAAACAGTTTTCTACTAAGTGCCAATCACTTCTTCTAGCACTCTAATTGATCAAGTTCAGCTCATGAGGGAGAACATATGGAACTCTATTCTTTGTTTCCGTGATAATTCACTGAGAATGACCTGATTCATATCCATCAAGCTTTCTGCAAAATCCTTATACCTGTCACTTTTCAGGGATGCATAATATTCCATTTTGTGTATGTTCCACATTCATTATATCCGTTCCAGCTTTGAAATGCAACATGGTTGGGAACATGTTTTTCTCAAATGTGATTAGAGCTGCAATAAACATGCTTGTGCAGATATCTTTTTGTAAAAGATCTGAGTTCCTCCAGGTTTATTCCCTACAGGGGAATTACAGGGTCACATGGTAGGTCAATTTCTTGTCCCTTTAGAAACCACCACACTGTTTTCCAAAGATGTTGCTCTACTTTTCAGTCCACATGCAGTGTAGAAGCATTTTTTCCCTCAAATCTTTTCCAGCATCTGTTATTGTTTGTGTTATTAATGAAGGCCATTCTTACAGGGGTTAAGTGGTAGTTCAATGTGGTTTTCCTTTGCATTTCTTTGATGATGAGTGAGGCTGAGCACGTTTTCATGTGTCTCCTGGCTTCCCACATCTCTTCTATGAGAAGTGTCCAATCATGTATTTTTCCCACTTTTTAACGGGATTGTTTGTCTTTTTTTATGAGTGTTTGATTTTCTTGTAACTCATAGATGTTATGACTTTGTCAGATACATAGCTGGAGAATAGTTTGTACGATTCTGGGGCTGTCTGCATACTATTTTCATGGTTTCTTGTATATTGCAGAAGTTAATTCGTTTGGTACGATCCCACTTGTCTAACATTCTTTTTAAGTTATGGGTATTGAGGGATCTGAAGAGAGTAACTGCCGGTTCCAGTTTTCATAAAGGTGTCTCCTGTGTTTCTATGATGATTATAATTTGGTGTTTTACGTTTAGGTCTTTGATCCATTTAGAGTTAATGTGTATGGCGATAGTTAGGGGTCCTGTTTGAACCTGGTTCATGTAGTCAGACTTTTCCCAGCAACATGTACTGAATATGTTCTTCATTCCCCAGTGTGTCCTGGAGTTTCTTTCAAAGATGAGTTGGGTGAGAATTTATGGATTTCACTCTCCGTCCTGACCCATTAGCCTATGGACCTTTTCCAGTACTGGTACCAGGCTGTTTTGATTATTGTAAACTTATACTAAAATTTCAGATGCGGAAAGTGATAGTTCCTGCTTTGTATCTTTTGATAAGGATTCTTTCGGCTCTTCATGATTGTTTTAAATTTCATATGAATTCACTATTGAAATTTCCAGGTCTGAGAAGAATGATGTTAACTTATTGGTTTTTTGCCTGTATCAATCGTTTGCCTACACGGCTAATTTTTCTATTAAAAGATGTAAGCAGAGTCAGGAAAACAAGCATGTCAGATTGCCATTCATGACATCAGTCTCAGAACTTTGACATCATAATGGACGGGACCTTGACTACTGAGCAAGCCTTCAGTATCAAGGATTTATGTACAGTGCTCTGACAAAAGCGGAAGACATGGTGGATTTTCATTCCCAAGAATTGAAGGGAAGCAAGGTGTTCACACCTATCCCAAAACGTCTCCAGGGGTAAGTGGCCATTCAAGAATCCACTGGGCAATGTAGTCTTTTTGTTTTCAAGCAGAAGTTATTGAGAGGACAGAAGAGCTCCCACAGTG
>NW_007250035.1:0-753 GCF_000164805.1 Carlito syrichta
CCCTCCTTCCTTTTGCTGTTCTTTTCCTTTTTCTTATCTCACTCTGCTTTCAGGAGGCAAACATACACCCCTCACTGCATTGACAGATTGTAATGCAGCGGGAAGTGGGTTCCAGGGAGCTCAAACACCTGTCAGAGATACTGAGATCTGCAGAAAGCCCCTGAAGGACAGCTCACCACTTAATTAAATCTTCAAACTGCAAAAAGCACAGACCCCCAACCCCAGTCTGTCTTCAAAATTGGACAAATCCAGTGGACTACATAAGGAAGAATAACGGATTGTGCAGACAAATGTGAAAGCTATCCCTCCATCACTGAACAAAAGATTAAAGAAAGGAAAAAAAGGGTAATAAAACCTTAACAAATGAAGAAGAGCCAACTGAAGAACACAGGTCCCAAACAGACCCTTGAGAAGACAGCTGCTGAGAATACAGACTTTGGAATTCAAAGAGTGAAGAGGTCCCAGAAAAATTGGTCTCAAACTACAAACTCATAATCAAAATATTAATAGAGAGAATAAATAGAAATGTGGAGAAAGGAGTTGATAGCTGAGATGATGGCAATAAAGAATACAGCGAACAAAGTAAATATCAAATTGATAAGCACGGAAAGCAGAATTAACCAAGCAGAAGAAAGAATCTCAGAGCTTGAGGACAAAAATATACAACTAACACAAAGTGTTAAAAACAGAAGGTTGTTTAAAACTTTTAGAGATGAGCAATTAAATCAAGAGGCTGTACCTAAGATTCATTGG
>NW_007250035.1:1820-7012 GCF_000164805.1 Carlito syrichta
CAAACTACAAACTACAAACATACAGCAGCTTCTAGGACAATTAAAAAAAGAAATTGACTCCAACACTATCATAGCTGTGGACTTCAATACCCCACTAACATCCCTAGACAGAACATCAAGACAAAAAATCAACAGGGAGATCAGGAAAATCAACTTTACACTTACTTTACACAACAAATAGACTTACTAGATATCTGCAGAATATTCCAACAACCACAGAATATACATCAATACATGGAACATACTCTTAAATCGACCACATTCTCAGCCATAAAGGAAACAAAAACGAATTTCATACAATTGAAATACCACAGAATATATATTATATATCATACATATATGTTGAAATATATATATTAAAATACCACAGAATATACATTATACATCAACACATGGAACATGCTCTAAGATAGACCACATTCTCAGCCATAAAACAAACAAAAACAAATTTCATGTGATTGAAATACTGCCATGCACCATCTCAGACCACAGTGGAATAAAAGTAAATATCAACACCAACAAAGTTCCCCAAAACTCACAAAAACATGAACACTAAACAGCATGATGCTGAATTACTCTGGGTCAACACGGAAATCAAAACCAAACTTAAAAGAATACAGCAAGCAAATGAAAATGAAGAAACAGCTTATCAAAATCACTGGAATGCCAGTACTAAGAGAGGAATTAGTATCTCTATGAGCAAACATGAAGAAAATGGAAAGATCACAAGTTAACAGCCTAAAAAATCACCTACGGGAACTGGAAAGACAAGACCACTAAACCCCTAACTTCTACAGAAGAATTCGATAACTAAAATAAAAGCCCAAATATGAGATATAGAAGAAAAAGAAATAACAGGAAAAACAAAATCAACAAAACAGAAAACTGGTTCTTTGAAAGGATAAACAAGATTGATGGACCCCTAGCCAGATTGACCAAAAAAAAAAAAAAAAAGAGAGAGACAAAACCCAAATAACCACCATCAGAACTGCAAAAGGTAAGTCACAACTGACGCCAAGAAATACAAAAGATGATCAGAGATTACTGTGTACACTTTTATGAAAACAATTGCAAAATCCTAAATGAAATGGAGGACTTTCTGACAGCACACAACCCCCAGGTTGAAACAATAAGAAATTGAGATTATAACTTGGTTGTATTGGTCAATAACAACCCAGGAAATTGACTTTGCCATAAGAAACTACACACACACACACACACACACACACACACACACACAGCCCTGAACCAGATGACTTTTCAGCATAATTCTACAAAACATACAAGAAGGAACTGATAGGAACTGATACAAATCCTATTGAAAGTATTGCAGGCAATCAAGAAAGATGGAACTCTCCCCAAATTATTTCATGAAACTAACATCACATTGATACCCAAATCGGGTAAGGATCCAACAAAGAAAGAGAACTACAGACCAACATCTTTGATAAACATAGATGCAAACATTCTCAACAAGACTTTAGCAAACCGAATCCAATAGCACATTTCAAAAATCTTTCACCATGACCTAGTAGGCTTCATCCCTGGGATTCAGGGTTGGTTCAATGTCTGAAAGACCATAAACGTACAAAAATACATTAAGAGATGCAAAAACAAGAACCACATGATTATATCATTAGATGCAGAAAAAAGTTTTCGAAAAAATCCAGCATCCCTTCTTGATAAAAACCCTTGAACAGCTAGGCATAGATGGAACACACCTCAAAATAGTAAAAGCCATCTATGATAAATCTGCAGCCAACATATTGCTAAACAGACAGAAGTTGGTACCATTACCCCTGAAAACCAGAACAAAAGAAGTCTGCCCATTCTCACCCCTCCTGTATAACATATTATTGGAAGTCCTAGCTAGAGTAATCAGACAAGAGAAGGAAATCAGGTGTATCCAAAGAGCAAAAAATTAAGTTATCCCTTTTTGCGGATGACTTGATGCTGTACCTCAAAAACCCAAGAGAATCTGTCAAAAACCTCTTTGCACTGATAAAAGCCTTTGGCAAAGTCTCAGGGCATAAGCTAAATGTGCAAAAGACAGTCGTCGCATGCACGCTGTGTATACAAACAATATATAAACAGAAACCCAAATAAAAAGCACAATTTCATTCACAATAGCTACAAAATAAAGAAATAAATACCTTGGCATCTACCTAACCAGAGAAGTGAAAGACCTTTATGACGTAAACTGCAAAACACTGCTCAAAGACATCAAAGATGACACAAACAAATGAAAAAATATTCCATACTCATGGTTTGGAAGACTCAACATTGTTAAGATGTCCATCCTACCCAAAGCAATCTATGGATTTAATGTAATACCCATTATATTACCAGCATTATTCTTCTCAGAACCTGGAAGCAACAATACAGAAATTCATGTGCAAACATAAATGAACACAAATAGCCAAACAATTCTCAGCAAAAGAAACAAAGTTGGAGATATCACACTTCCAGACTTTAAAGTTTATTATAAGGCTAATAAACAAAAGAGCCTGGTATTGGTATAAGAACCGGTATATAGACCAAGGGAACAGAATAGAGATTCTGGAAGCAAAACCTCAATTTTGCAACCAACTCACCTTCAGTAAATCCTCCACTTACAACCACTGGGGTAAAGATGCAGGAAAACTGGCTGATCACATGCAGAAGATTAAGACAAGGTCTCTACCTATCACCATATTCACAAAAATCAACTCTAAATGGATCAAAGACCTAAATATAAATCCTCAAACTATAAAAACCTTAGAAAATGCAGGAGACACCCTTACGGAAGTTGGAACTGGCAACCAATTCCTTTAAAACCCAAAATGTCCATGCTATAAGAAATAAGATAAATGAGTGTAACCTCATCAAACTGAAAGTCTTCTGCAAAGCAAAAGAAACTATCAAGATAGTTCAAACATTGGGAAAAAATATTTGCCAACTGTACATCTGACAAAGGCATAACATCCAGGATCCACGAGGAACTCAGAGGTGCTGAAAAGAAAAAAGCAAACAACCCTATACAAAGTAGGCAAAAGAGAAGAATAAACACTTCTCAAAAGAAGATATAGAGCATCCAACAGATGCATGAAAAAATGTTCAGCCTCACTAATCATCAAAAAAATGCAAATCCAAACCCCACTTAACTCCAGTCAGGATGGCCATCATCAATAACTCAAAAAACAACAGATAGAAAGGATGTGGAGAAAAGGGAGCACTTCTACATTGTTGGTGGAGTGTAAACTAGTACAACCTCTGTGGAAATCCGTTTGGCCATTCCTAAAAGATCTAAAAATTGGCTTTCTATATGACCCAGAATCCCCCTTCTGGGAACATATCCAGAGGAACTCAAATCACTCTATGAAAACGATACATGCACACACATGTTTACTGCAGCATTATTCACAATAGAAAAAACATGGAACCAACTGTGCTGCCCATCAAAATAGGACTGGACAAAAAAGAGTGGTACATATACATGATAGAATATTTTACTCAACCACAAAGAAAGACAAAATTATGAACTTCGCCGCAACTTGTTGGACTTAGAGATAAGCAGATCCTGAACATTTATCATAATAAGAAGGGGATAGGCAGTAGTGGGAAACTGCCGGCGGGAGGGGGTAATACACGTCATCAGTAAGGGTACCTGATCTCAAAACTGGTGAAATGGAAACCAAGGTGAGGCCCAAACTTTACCTACACAATTACCGTTTTTATACCTAACCTTGAATTGTACCCCACATCATTACAATAAAAAAATAAAAATAAAAAACAAAAAAAGAATAAGACAAGTAGCATAGAAAAGAAGCCAAGTACCAAGTGAGAGAATGCAGCAGAGACTCTGCAAGGAATAAAGTTCTCCATAACAGGCAGAACCACCAAAAAAGTTTCACCAGATTTTGGAACTTTAAACAGTAAATAAATTGTAATATTCATAATGACCATGCCATATATGTTATTGTACATGGTTTTTCTTGATTTTCTGTTGAATGAAAAATAATACTATATATTTGATTTATTTATTTTTTTTTTCTAGGAGTAATAGGTGAAGTCACTCAGAATTGTGCATTGGTCCAAGACCATTAGTGGACAGCAGAAAACTCCAACTCAGAATAGATGACATGCATCTTGTCTTTGAACAAGTGCATCCACAGAGGCATGGGTATAAAGGAGATATGGGACTGACAGGAATGCAGGTAGAAAGGTGGAAAATAAATGATGACCTAGATTTGAAATTAAGCTCCTTTGCTGCACAACTGATAAACGAACCCTTCTCTTAAGGACTTTTGAGGGTCTCTGCTTTCAATCAATAGGCAGAAATGGACTGTGCGTAATTTCCTGTCTTCTTTGGAAGATGATCCTAAAAATATAAATTGAAAGTTTAAATATTCAAGAAAAATATATTCTCAGAACACAGGCTGACCAGGAATTTCTTCCTGGAAAAGGAGAAAGAGGGGATTCTTTGTTTAGGTAGAGGGAGAAAGAGATCATAGGAAAAGGAAAAGTGACTAAGGGGGTTGAAATGTGCACATTGGTCTTTCTGAGGCCCAGTTGTCAGTGAGCAAAGAGAAGGTTTAGATGACCCCAGTACTTGCCTTTGCTGCTTAACCTGTACCACCTACAGAAAGTCACACTGGATTACTGTCAAAGACATAATAGTTGATTAATCTGGGTTACTTTTCCTTTAAAAAATGTATTTCCCTTTATTTGATATCTTTTTTAGTACACTGGGGAAATATATTTTAATATAGTTTCTAAGGATGCTTTCTACTTTTATTGATTCATAGAGGTGAGGGAAACATTCAGAAAAAAAGCTCCAGTATTGAAAAACTGGTTGTAGAGGGATGAAAATATGAAGTAAAAAATAAGTAATTTACTCAGGTGTAAAACCTGTTTTGTTTCAGACTTTGAAAATGTAAATGTGGGTTTCGATCATAAATGAAACTTTTAAAAGAGGGCACACATACAAATACACACACTCATAAGACACAATGTAGACACGATGATTGAATGAAGGAAGGGGGTTTGGCTTTACCTGGAAAGAGGGAAACCAGACGGTTGTCATTACCAAGAAGGTTAACGGTAAACAAGTAAAATTTATGAGGGAGGGCCGTTGCTCAGTTGTAAGAGGGGACACTGGAGCCATCTCCAACTTTTTAAATAGTGGCTCTTATTCCTGAGGAGAATTTCAC
>NW_007250036.1:0-6857 GCF_000164805.1 Carlito syrichta
ATAGGCAGTGCAGTTTCCTGTATATGAGTACTCGCATTACCCAGATTCCTACTCCAAAGACCGGAATCTTGGTTACCTCTTAATAAGACGCCCTGTGGATTTTTGGGATTGGGGATTAGTGCAACCTAAAATCCTCATTCTTCCTCAGCAAGAGGCCGTGTTTTTCAGTATACGCAGACGTCCATTACCCAGAATCCTGCTTCATTCTCAGCAAGGCGCTGAGACATTTCTTCGTGGCCTAAAATTCCAGTTGTTTGGATATCAAGAGAAAGACTCCCATTACGTTCTTGGGGAACTGGAATCCAAGATTCCTGGTTCCTCTTAACAAGGCCACCCCCAAAATGTGGAATCTTCTAAACCCAATGTCCCAATTCCCACCAGCACGACCACAAGAAATTTCTGTAGTTGGAGGTAACCTTAATCGAGGTATTATGAACCAATATGCCTTTGGATTCCTGGGGTAACTGATTATGTTCGTAGATGTTCCTAGGAGACAAAAGGATTTGTATGGCCAGAACCTTGATTACAACTATGAAGAGGACCAGAAAGTTGCTGCCGATCTCTAATGACAGATTTAGGGTAACCACGGAGGAAGTAGCTCTGAAAAATGTACGGACCTTGAAGACCAGATTGCTGATGAAACCTTATGTAGAGGCCCTGTACATTTGTCGAATGAGGACTCCTAGAACCGTATTTCCATTTCGTTCTCAGCAAGATGCCCTGATATTCCCTCCTGATGTGGATCCCCAAACTCTGTATACAAATACGCATGTGCCCAGAAGTTTCCTAGGGCGTGGAATCCAAGAATCTTGATTACCCTTAAAATACCTAATAAATATTTAGCAACCTCAAAACAACAGATTCCTATCCGAATTGAAGGAGAAATGGAAGTTTTAGGATTACAAGGTACATCTTAAGACGAGAGTTACCTACAAATATGGTGATAAGAATCTTTGTGTCATGGAATCTGCCCTTTGTTGTCCTGAGGAACCCAATGGACTTGTAGGTCCACATTCTCGGTTACAACTATCTAGAAGACCAGAAGGTTGCTGAGATTCTATAATGACAAAATTGTCATGTCCAAGAGGCACGTAGCCCTAAATAATGTCGGGAATTAGAAGCCCAGATTCCTGATTAGCCCTTATACTGTGACCATGTAGACTTCTTGGTTTGGCGACCCACATATCCCAGATTCTTTTTGTTCTTAGTAAGCCTCCCGGACGTTATCTGACCACGTGGAAGTAAAAACTCTTATATACCTATATTCATTCGCCCAAAATGAAAGGAGGTCCCTGGAATCCAAGATTGCTGGATCCCCTTTAAGAATGTCCTAAATATGTGGGAACTCCTAATCCCAAGTTCCGAAATCAATCTAAAATTCCAGCAGTAGTTTCTGGATTAGGAGGCAAACCTGAAGCCAGAAATTACACTAAAAATGGCGAGATGATTCATTGGGTTGTCGAATCTGGTCTTACAGCCTTCTGCAAAAAAAGCCAAGTAGATGGTCAGATTCTCTATTACAACTAAGAAGAGGAGCAGCTCCTTCGTGGTTATTAGTAATGACAGATTTGTGGTACGAATATAGGAATTAGCTCTGAAAAATGTGGGGAATGGTACTGCCAAATGCCTGATTAGCATTTAGAAAAATCCTGTAGGCTTCTAGTTATCCAAACTTCCTTAAGCCAGGGATAAATTAGCAACTACCCAGAAGTTTGCTGGTCACATGGAAACTGATTTTTCTTGTTCCCCATTAGTAACATGAGTAGAAGCTTTATAGGGACATAGTGCCTCAGATTCCTGTTTCGATTTCACCAATACGACCAGATGTTTTCCAGTGCCCTGGAAGTCCAGACTCGTGACTCCCAATAGAAAGACTCCAGAATGTTCCTGTGAACTTGGATACCAAGATCATGGTGCCCTCCCCAAAATACCTTCTAAACATTGTGCAACATCTAAACCCAAGGTGCTAATTCCGAATAGCTGAACTATCAGAAGTTTCTGAAGTACGAGGAAACCCTGAACTCAGGGCTTACATTCAAAAAATGCAAGATGATTACTTGTGTCTTGGAATGTGGCATTAGAGGATCCAGAATCTAAATGGACTTGTAGTGCCATATTTCGTTTAAACTATCGAGAGGACCAGAATGTTGCTGGACTTCTGGAATAACTGATTCATCATATCCACATAGGAAACACCTCTGAAAAATATGGGGACATCGAACCCCAGAGTCTTGTAGGCCTTAGCAAGATGCCCTGTACATTATAGGAATTGAGGACTCGTGTATCCCAGATTCTTTATTCTTCCTTAGCAAGATCCCGTGTATTTTCCTGTATATGAGGACTCCCATTCCCCAGATTCCTGCTTCGAAATCCTGATTCTTGTTTAGCCCTTAGCAAGACGCCCAGTAGATTTTTGGCATTGAGGACTGGTGAAATACAGATTCCTTATTATTTCTTAGCAAGAGGCTGTGTAGTTTCCAGTATATGAAGACTCCCATTACCCAGATTCTTGCTCGAAACCCTGATTCTTGTTTAGTCCTTAGAAAGATGCCCTATAGGTTTTAAGGATTGAGGACATGTGTAAACCAGATTCCTTATTCATCCTTAGTAAGAGTCTGTGACGTTTCCTATGTATGTGGACTCTCATTCCTCAGATCCATGCTTCAAATCCCTGATACATTTTTCTCCCTTAGTAAGACTCTCTGTAGGTTTTTTGGGATTTGAGGACTCGTGTAACCCAGATTTTTTTTACTTTCGTAGCAAGAGGTCATGTTGTTTTCCACATATGAGGACTCCCTTTACACAGACTTCTGCTCCATTCTCAGCAATACTTGACATAATTCCTGATGAATGGAGAATTTCAGTTGTTTGGATATTATTAGAAAAACTCCCATATAGTACCTGGGAACTGTAATCCATGTTACCAGATTCCCCTTAAGAAGACATCATAAAAATGTGGAATATTCTAAAATGAATATCCCAATTCCCACCAACCTGACCATAAGAAATTACGCTTTTGAGGTAACCTGAAGTGAGGGATTTTGTTGTAAAATGCCAATTGATTCCTCGAGAACTGGATTATGGCAGAAGATGTTCATAATAGACAAAAGGAATTCTAGGTCCAGATGCTCATTTTCAACTATCAAGAAGACCGGAATCGTCCTGGATTTGAAATTAAAGATTTTAGGTATCCACACAGCAAGAACGTCTGAAAAATGTAGGGACCTACAAGCCCAGATTCCTCATTAAACTTATCAAGAGGCCATAAAGATTTTGATGATTGAGGACTCTGCTTACCCGGAATCTCTTCTCATTCTCAGCAAGAAGCCCTGATTTTCCCTGGCGATCTGGATTCAAAAATTCTGTATCCAAATAGACAAATGCCCAGCTTTTTCCCAGGGACGTGGAATCCGTGATTCCTGGTTTCCATTGAAAATATGTACTACATGCTTAGCAACCTCAGAATCCCCAGCCCATATCAAATAGATGCACAAACGGAAGTTTTAGGATTGCAGGTTACATCTTAAGACAAGTGTTACTCACAAATATGGCGAGGTGATTCTTTCAACCCTGGAATCTGGTTTAGTTGTCCCGAGGAAACCAACTGAATTGCAGAGACTGGTTCTTGGTTATAACTATCAAGAAACCAGAACGGTGCTGGGAATCTATAATGACACTTGTTCTTTCCAAGTGACAAGTTGCTGTGAAGAATTTGGAGAACTAGAAGCCAAGATTCCAGATAATCCCTTGTAATGGAGCATTGTAGAATTCATGGATTGAGGCCTCCCATAACACAGATTCCTTTTTTATTAACAGAAAGACACCCGAACGTTTTCTGGTGATGTTGATGTCCAAACTCTTACATACCAATACTCATAGGGCCAGAAGTTTCCCAGGGACCTGGAATCCAAGATTGCTGGTTCCCCCTTAAGAATACGTCCTAAATATGTGGGAACCCCTAATCACATATTCTGAATACCAAAACGAATGTCCAGCAGTATTTTCTGGACTACGAGGTAAACCTGAAGCCAGTGGTCACATTAACAAATGTCAAGATGATCCTATGATTGTGGAATCTGGCCTTTCAGGACCCTGGGAAACAAATGGGCCAGTAGGCCGGATTCTCAGTTACAATTATAAAGAGGTGCAGCAGGTTCCTGGGTATTGGTAATGCCCGATTTGTGGTATGCATATTGCGCATTGCTCTTAATAATATGGAGACCAGGACTCCCAGATTCCAGATTAGCATTTAGCTAAAGTCCCTTTCGATTCCTAAGTATGAGCACTGTCTTAAGCCAGGGATAAGTTAGCAATTGGCCAGATGTTTTCAGTTACATGGAAACCGAGTTTCCTGTTTTCCCTTTAGTAACACGTGTAGAAACATTCAAGGGACACACTGACCAAGATTCCTATTTCGTTGTAAGCAACACGACGATAGGTTTCCTGTTGATATGGAAGTACAGACTCTAGTAAACTCATAGAAAGATGACAAGAATATGTCTGGGGACGTGGATTATAAGATTGCTGGTTCCCTCCAAAATATAACTCCTAAAAATTTGAACACCTGAACCCAAAGTCCTAACTCGGAACAGCGGAGACACTGAAGTTTCAGGAGTATGAGGTAACACTGAAGTCAGGGCTTACATACTAAGAATCCGAGAGTATTTCTTGTGTCCTGGAATCTGGCCTCAGAGGTTCTGAGTATCTAAATGGACTTGTACTGCCAGAATCTCATTCACAACTAACTAAAGTACCAGACTGTTGCTGGAGTCCAGGAATGATTGATTCGTAATATCCACATAACAAATAGGTATAAAACATGAAGGGTTCTCGAAGCCCTGATTTTTGCTTAGCCCTTAGCAAGACACCCTGTCGATTTTCGGGATTGAGGACTTATGTAACCCACATTCATTATTCATTCTTAGCAAGAGGCAGTGCAGTATCCTGTATATGAGGACTGCCATTACCCAGATTCCTGCTTCATTCTCAGCAAGACACCGAGACATTTCCTGGTGATGTAGAATTCAAGTTGTTTGGATAACAATAGTAAGACTCCCAGAAGTTTCTAGGGGCAATTAGAACACAAGATTCCTGGTTTACTTGTACAAGACACCCTAACAATGTGGGAACCTCGAAGCCAAGATTCCTGATTAAACCTTATCAAGACGCCCTCTAGACTTCTGCGAATGAGAACTCCAAGAACCCGGATTTGTTCTCAGCAAGATGCCCTGATTTTCCCTGTCGATGTGGATTAAAAAACAGTGTATCCAAAAAGGCAGATGCCCAGAAGTGTCCTAGGGATGACGAATCCATGAGTCCTGGTTACTTTTAAAAATACTTACTAAACATTTGGCAACTGCAAAACCCTCGGCCCTTCTCAAAGTAAAAGGACACATGGAAGTTTAATACTTCAAATGTTCATCTGAAGACCAGAGTTACATCCAAATATGGCAAGATGATCCTCTTGGACCTGTAATCTGACCTTAGTTTTCCCGAGGAACCTAAAGGACTTGTAGGGCCAGATACCCGTTTATAACTATCAAGGGGACCAGAATGTTGCTGGAGTCCTAAATTGACTGATTCCTAATATCCACATGCTAAATAGCTTCACAACATGAGGGGAGTTCGAAGGCCTGATTCTTGTTTTGTCCTGTAGCAAGACGCCCCTGAGAAATATTTTCGTATTGAGGACTCATGTAACATAGATTCCTTTTTCGGCCTTTGCTAGAGGCCTTGTAGTGTCCTGTATATGAGGACTCCTTTTGCCCAGATTCCTGCTTTGAATCCTGATTCTTCTTTAGCCCTTAACTAGACGCCATGTAGGTTTTGTGAGTAAGGAACCGTGTAAAACACATTCCTTATTTTTCCTTAGCAAGAGGCCACGAAGTTTCCTTTAATGAGGACTGTTAGCCACATTCCTGCTTCGAATCCCTAAGTCTTGTTTAGCCCTTAGGAAGGCAACCTGTAGTTTTTTTGGGATTGAGAATACTTGTAACCCAGATTCCTTATTCTTTCTTAGCAAAAGGCCTTGTAATTCCCTGTATTTGAGTACTCCATTTCCCAGATGCACGCATCAAAAACCCTGATTCGTGTTTAGCCCTTAGCAAGACGCCCTGAATTTTTTTGTGATTGAGGACACATGTAACCATATTCCTTATTCTTTCTTAGCAATAGGCAGTGCAGTTTCCTGTATATGAGTACTCACATTTCCCAGATTCCTACTTCAAAAACCGGATTCTTGGTTACCTCTTAATAAGAACCCCTGTGGATTTTTGGGATTGAAGATTAGTGCAACCAAAATTCCTCATTCTTCCTTAGGAAGAGGCCATGTAGTTTCCTGTATATGAGGATTCCCATTACCTGGATTCCTGCTTCATTCTCAGCAAGGTGCTGAGACATTTACTGGTGACCTAGAATTCCAATTGTATGGATATCATGATAAAGACTCCCATAAGATTCTCGGGGAACTGGAATCCTAGATTCCTGGTTCCCCATAAAAGAACACCCCAAAATGTGGAATCTTCTCAACCCAATGTCCCAATTCCCACCAGCCTGACCAAAAGAAATTTCAGTAGTATGAGGTAATGTGAATCAAGTGATTTTGTACCAATATGCCATTTGATTCCTAGGGTAAATGATTATGTTCGTTGATGTTCCTAGGACACAAAAGGGTTTATAGGGTCAGATCCTCGATTAAAACTCTCAAGAGGACCAGAAAGTTCCTGGGGATATCTAATGACAGATTTAGGGTATCCAAGGAGCAAGTAGCTCTGAAAAATATAGGGACCTTGAAGCCCAGATTGCTGATTAAACCCTAGGAAGAGGCCCTGTAGATTCTGGCGAACGAGGACTCCTTG
>NW_007250037.1:0-16710 GCF_000164805.1 Carlito syrichta
TTTGTTGTACTACAATTTTTTTTTAAGTTGGGTGTCTCACTGTCATCAAAGTTGGTGTGCAGTGGCATGATCATGGCTCACCACAGGCTTAACCTCCTGGCCTCAAGCAATCCTCTCACTTCAGCCTCCTGACTATCCAGGAATACAGGCAAGTGCCACCATGCTAGCCAATTTTTAAAATATTTTTTGTAGAGACAAGGTCCCGCTGTGATGCCTAAGCTGTTCTGGAACTCCTGATTACAAGTAATCTTGTCTCAGTCTCCCATAATGTTGGGGTTATAGGCATAAGCCACTGTGCCTGGTCCCACTATGCTTTTTTTGCGGGCATTTATACAAATTTGAAAGAAAACTACAGGCCAATATCTTTGATGAACATAGTTGCTAAAATTCTCAACAAGATCCTAGCAAACCAGATTCAACAACACATCTCAAAAATCATCCATTATGACCAAGTAGTCTTCATCCCAGGGACAGAAGCCTGATTCAACATTTGCAAAACAATAAATGTAATTAAATGCATCATCAGATGTCAAAACAAAAACCACATGATTATATCATTAGATGCAGAAAAAGCTTTTGATAAAATCCAGCACCCCTTCTTGATAAAAACCATCGAATATCTAGGCATACAGGGAACATACCTCAAAGTAGTGAAAGCCATCTACGAGAAACCCACAGCTGCATACTACTAAACGGACAAAAATTGGAATCATTTCCCCTGAAAACTGGAACAAGACAAGGATGCCCACTCTCATCCCTCCTGTACAATATAGTATTGGAAGTCCTGGCTAGAGTGATCAGAGAAGACAAGGTAATCAGGGGTATCCAAATAGGAAAATAGGAAGTCAAATTATCTCTCTTTGCAGATGACATGATCGTAAACCTGGAAAACCCAAGAGAATCTGTCAAAAACCTTACACTGATAAAGGCCTCCGGCAAAGTCTCAGGATATAAAATAAATATGCAAAAGAAAATCGCATTTCTTTACACCAATAATAAACAAACAGAAACCCAAATAAGAAGCACAATTCCATTCACAATAGCCACCAAAAAAATGAAATACCTTGGCATCTTCCTAACCAGAGACGTGAAAGATCTTTACAATGAAAACTACAAAACACTGCTCAAAGAAATCAAAGATGACACAAACAAGTGGAAAAATATCCCATGCTCATGGATTGGAAGAATCAACATTGTGAAGATGTTCATCTTACCTAAGGCAATCTACAGATTCAATGCAATATCTATCAAATTACCAGCAACATTCTTCTCTGACCTAGAAAAAACAACACAGGAATTCATATGGAAACACAAACAACCAAGAATAGCCAAAACAATCCTAAGCAAAAAAAACAAAAAACAAAAACAAAGCAGGTGGTATCACATTACCAGACTTCAAACTTTACTATAAAGCTACAATCATCAAAACAGCTTGGTATTGGTATAGGAACAGGCATATAGACCAATGGAAATAGAATTGAGATTCCAGAGGCAAGACCTCAATTTCTCAACCAACTCATCTTCGACAAAGCCTCCACCACCTACCACTGTGGAGAGGAGAACCTATTCAGTAAATGGTGCTGGGAAAACTGGCTGACCACATGCAGAAGATTGAAACAGGATCCATATAGATCCCCATACACAAAAATTAACTCCAAATGGATCAAGGACCTAAATATAAAACCTCAAACCATAAGAACCATAGAAAATGAAGTAAATACCCTCATGGAAATTGGAACTGGCATCCAATTCCTGAACAAAACTCGAAACCCTCAGGCCATAAGGGATAAGATAGACAAGTGGGACCTCATTAAACTGACAAGCTTCTGCAAAGCCAAAGAAACCATCAAGAGAGCAGGAAGACAGCCTACAGACTGGGAAAAAGTATTTGCTAACTCCAGGTCTAACAAAGGCTTAACATCCTGAATCTACAAGGAACTCAAACGTGCTGAAAAGAAAAAAACAAACAACCCCATTATAAAGTGGGCAAAAGATATGAACAGACACTTCACAAAGGAAGACATCCGAGCAGCCAACAAACACATGAAGAAATGCTCAACCTCATTAATCATCAGGGAGATGCAAATCTAAACCACACTGAGATACCAGCTAACTCCAGTCAGAATGGCAATTATCAACAACTCAAAAAATAACAGCTGCTGAAGAGGGTGTGGCGAAAAGGGAACACTTCTACACTGTTGGTGGGAGTGTAAACTAGTGCAACCTCTGTGGAAAGCAGTGTGGTGATTCCTAAAAGCTCTAAACATCAACCTCCCATATGACCCTGCAATCCCCCTACTGAGAATATACCCTGAAGAACTCAAATCACTCTATAAAAAAGATACCTGCACACGAATGTTCATTGCATCATTGTTCACAATAGCTAGAACCTGGAACCAACTACGCTGTCCATCAAAAGAGGACTGGATTAAAAAAATGTGGTACATATCCATGATGGAATACTATGCAGCCATAAATAAGAGCAAAATCATGAATTTTGCAGCAACCTGGATGGAGCTAGAGTCTATGATACTAAGTGACCTCTCACAAAAACAAAGATCTGAGTACCACATATTCTCACTCATATTGTGGACCTTGATCATCCAATGCACTACTATAAGAAAATGACTGACAGTGTTGGGAAACTATGGGGGGGGGATGGGACTAATGGTAGTAAACATCTGTCTAGATACGGGGAGACACCAGTTATCAACAAGGGGGCCTGAATGAAGCATATTTGTATACCTAACCCTTAACTGTACTCCACCAACATCAAAATAAAAACTATCGATAAAAAAAAATTAAAAAATGAAGGGGGTTGTTGGTTCTAGGAAGGCTATTTGTAATTATTAGAGATACATAAATATGCTCAAATGCTGTCATAAGGAGCCACACACCCAGGCTTACTATGAAGCGAACACAAAAGGTCAGGCTTTGATTCACAGTATTTACTGTATCACAGTAATAAGGTAATATTTTCTGCTCATTTACCACAGCATTCTGTTAGAGAGATGCAATATGTACATACTGATAACTGACATTTGGGGAAGACATGAGTAGTTTGCATCTTCTTTTCTCCTGGGTAGTATTGTTTCTAAAGTTGAAAGACTCAACTGCGACCTATGTTAAACATAGAGAATATAAATAGGATTCCCCATTGATATGAGCTTATGGACTATGAGGCTCTCACAATGATTATTACAATAATTATAAAGGGAAGTGTTTAGCCATGGTTAATTATTACAAACATTCCAAGGACATGGAAGAAATGAGCCAGAGTCTGGGACGTGGACTGTGCTGGGTATTTTTCTTTCTTGCTCTGGTAGCATCCATTGGCAATTTACAGAATAATGAAATGAGAAATGCAATCTGGCTTACAGCATGTCACAGCACCTCTAACACTGAAATAGTCATCTTTTGGCAGCAATAGTATAATATTGTTATATCAGTTGGTGGATAATCTATAGCAAATATTGATTTTGTTCTCTTATAAATACTTCATATATTTAACATCTTCACTATCCTTTATTTTTATGCCTTCAATGACCCATAAAATAAAAGTATGTTTTCGACTTATTTTTAAACCATACTTATTGTTCTTTCTCTGTTTTTAAATTTAAAGTTTGCTCATTATAAAGATTTTCATGGTAAATAAGCATTTCAATAGAAAATTAAAATATTACTAACTTAAGCCACCCATAGATAAATACTATATTATTTCTCTCTAGACTTTATTTTGTTAGTACATTTTTCTCTCAGGTAATTTCAAAATAAAATTGGTCACAGTGCTTTTTTTCTATTTTTCAAATAACATTATTTTTTATATCTTTATTTATAATAGCATTATTTAAAACATGAATTTAATAAGTACATAATATTAAATAATACAAATATACACAAAATAATATTCAATAATACAAATAATACACTTTATTTAACCATTGTACTATTCTTGGGCAATCAAGTATATTATAAATAATTCAATGATTAAGATCTTTGCACTCAGTTTTTTTGTTTTTTTTTCCCACTTAGGATAGATCCATAAAATATGAATTATTTAGTAGCAGGTTACATATTATACAGCTAGTTTTTATCAAGATGTAACAATTTAAATTCCTGCCACCAGCATATGAGATTGCTAACCACAATGGTCTAAGTTTTACATGACAACTTTGTGATTTGCTCCACATTTTGTCTCAATCTTTGCTAATTTAAATAAGAAATATCATTGTTTTAATTTGCACTTCTTTGTCTAAAATACATTTTTTACATTTTTATTTTATTTATTTGTTTATTTTTAAAATGTGGGGTAAAATTCAGGGTTAGGTATACAAATGTACATTATGCAGGTACCCTGGTTGATGAGGTGTGCCCCTCCCTCCCCTGGCAGTTTCTCTCAACTGCCAATCCCATCCCCCTTCCCCTGGAAGTTTCCCATTACTGCCAATCCCTTTCATTTAGTATTATGATAATTGTTCAAGGTCCGCTTATGAGTTAGAACATATACTACTCTGTTCTTCATTTCTGTGATAGATCACTGAGGTATGATAGACTAAATCCATCCAAGTTGCTGCGAAGTCCATATGTTTGTCCTTCTTTATGGCTGGACAATATTCCACTGTGTATATGTACCTCATTTTTTTTTTCCAGCTTTGATGTGCAGCATGGTTGGTTCCATGCTTTTGTTATCGAGAATAGAGCTGCAACAAACATGCATGTACAGGTATGTATTTTGTGGAATGATTTGAGGGCCTCTGGATATATTTCCAATGGGGGAATTTCTGAGTCATATGGAAGGTCAATTTCTAGTTCTTTCAGAAATCGCCATAATGTTTTCCAAAGAGGTTGCACTAGTTGCATTCCCATCAGCAGTGTAGAAGCGTTCCTTTTTCTCTGCATCCTTGCCAGCATCTGTTGTTGTTTGTTTTTATCAATGATGGCCTAGAATAAACTTTAAAAAAATGATTATCATGCAAAATAGTCTAGTGGTTAAGACCATGAGATTTGGGAGTTAGACAGACTGGACTTAAACTTCAGCAGCTCCATGTAATACTGATGTTTCTTTAATAAGTAAGTTAAACAATCTAAGCCTCAATTTCTTCTATGAGAACAATAGCACTTACTAAGTCAGGCACTCTAACATCACCTTATATATTAATTCAGGTAATCACCTCACCATGAAAAAAAGCATTATTATGGTGTCAAAATTATTGCTGTTAACCCTTATACTATGCTGTCTCACAGGCTTGTTGGAGGGCTTCAATCTGATGGTGTAAGTATGAGGGGGAAATAGAATTATTTTTTGGAGGATGGGTTTCTTGTAGTACAGGCTTCCCTCACTAGATAATTGTTCTAGGAACCCATCAGCATCAGTGTATCAGTTAACATAACAGCTTAAAATACTACTCACTTATTGGCTCATAGTTTTGGTGGGACAGGTGTCCAGAGATAGCTTAGCTGGGTTCTCTTCTACAGGGTCTCAATCTTGCAAGCCAGATGTCAGTAAATGTTGTTGTCTCATCAGAAGCTTGAATGAGAAAAGATTCACTTCCAAGTTCACTCAGGTGGTTGGCAGGATTCATTCACTTAGTGCTATAGGACCTGAGGACACCATTTCCTACCTAACTGTTGACTGAAGTTTGCCTTCAGTTCTTAAAGTCTATAGCTGTAATGCCATAATACATATGTAAGGTGAAAATATATAGCGGTACATATGAAGGTATGAATCAAAACCATAACAAATCCGAGGAACATAGACTTTATATTTAAGTGATAGGGAACTATTGAAAGGCTTGAAGAAGGACATTAGTATATAGCTATATAATATATTAATATGCTCACATTTGGGTCTTAAATAACTCACTTCTGCAGGTACTGGAAGGATGAATTTGAAAACAGTGAGATTAGTTGGAAAATTATTTAAGTATTGACTGTAACGAAATGAGTCATCTCACCTCACTTTATAGTATTAAAGCTCACTGACAATAAATACAAAATGTCCACATATGAAACAATGTGTAGATTGGCCTCCGTAACCTGAGACTCACCGTTTCCTGGAGACATTTGTCCAGTTCTCTTACCAACATTTTGGTCTTAGGTGCAATAGTGGTGCCCTTGAAAATATCAGTGCAGAAACAATAATACTAATTTCCTTAATTTCAGTTTAAACTACTGCCTTTAGAAATGCAGGGTATAAAGTGTAAGCAGCAGAAATTAGAGGTGCAGTCTAAATATTTAAAAATGATGAGACCATAAACACTTAAAGCACTTTAGAAAAAGAGAGTCCAGTGAAATAGACCAAGGAGAAAGAACACTTACTTGACGTGAATACAGACAGATACTGAATAGCAGTTTAAAACAAGTTTGGTTAGGCAGTCAGATTAAAGCAGTTAGCATTGTAATTTATTGAATTTTATAATAAAGTTAGGGCACATTGTAGATTTTCAATAAAGGGGTAATGAGCTCAAGGGAGTGTATTAGGAAGAGTCGATTACTATAAAAGTGTCAGGTAGATTAAAACAAGGAAAGTCTGCAAGTTGAAAGACTAAATATGTAGTTTATTCAAGTATTTTATACCTGAGATGATAAAGATGGTGGTGATATGAATAGAAAGAGTAGAGAATAGCCAGACTTGGTGGCTCAGCCTGTAATCCCATGCCTTTGGGAGGCTGAGGTGAGTGGATTGCCTGAGAGCCGCGGGTTCAAGACCCGCCTGGGCAGCGAGACCTCATCTCTACAATAAATAAAAAAATCAGCCAGGCGTGGTAGCGCATGCCTGTAATTCCGGCTACTCGGAAGGCTGAGGCGGAAGGATCACCGGAGCCCAGCAGGTCGAGGCTGCGGTGGCTGGGAGTGGCCACTGCACTCCAGTGTGGGTAACAGAGTGAGACTCCAACTCAAAAAAAAAAAAAAATTAAAAAAAAAAAGAGTAGAGAATACATTTAAAAGACCCTACAAAGGAGAAATATTAGTACATAATGACAAAATGGTCATAAAAATAGACTGAAATCTGACACAACTCATGGAGGATATCAGCAACCTAGAATCAAGACCAGAACAAAAGTAGGGTCAAAACTTTTACAAATTGCTCTTTTTTTCCTTTCTGCTTAGGTAACTTCCTCAACCACATGGCCAGAAATTTACTGATTTTGCAACTAACAAAGGTTAAAAAGGGACCTCTCCATATTTCTCGCTATCAAAACAAGTTTTCTTATATTTTCTTGAATTAAGAAACAGGGTTTTCAGAACCTAATTCGAATATTTACATTTTCTAAAAAAGGCAGGCTGACTTCCTCCTGACCAATCCTCTCACTGAGATAAACTATAATTGCGGAAAATGGAAAACACAGTGTTGGAATCAAACAGCTGGCAGGTCAGCAAGGACTTGAGGTGTAAGATCCCAGAGAGAAAAGACAGACCTATATTTAGCATAGCTTTTAACCTGGTCTTTTGTGACATCATAATAAGAAGTTAAAAATATGAGGATTCCAAAGTTTTAATATCTTCACACACAAAATTTGAAGTTTATGACTCATCAAGGAGCAAGGGGTTTTCTGTTAGAACCACTGAAGTGCTGGCTACACCCTAGAAATGGGAGTGAATCACAACTAAATCTGTTTTCCACAACTCCTGAAGAATACCATAAAATTAAGAAGAAGGGTGATCTTCTCCTGAATACTGCTTGCTACAAGTAAAAGCAAAATCTTTCCAGAAGAAGATAACATCAGCCAGAACCAAAAATATTCAGGTTTCACAGTAATTATGTTTAAAATCTTTTCATACACAATGCCCAGCATTCAATCAAACATTACCAGAAATATCAGGAAATAATATATAACCAAAAAAAGAAGTTGGGAAAAAAGAGAGGGTGAGAGGGAAAGATGCGGGGGGGGGAGTTATAGAAGATTTAGACATTGTAATGATCAGAAATAGACTATAACATAAGTTTCATGTGTGATTAATATATTCAGAAATTAAGTGATGGGGGAAATTGTAGAAAAGAATTTAAAAAACAATAAAGAGGGACCAATGGAAATTTTAGATGTTGAAATACAAAGCCTAACCTAAAAATTCACAAATGAGTTCAGTAGCATATTAGATATAGCTGAATATAAAATTAGTAAAATGGAAAGTAGGCCAGAGTAACCTGTTCAGAAAAAAATTTTAATGACAAAAGAAAAATATATTAAAAAATGTATGAGATATGTGTAACAGTGAAAAGCTCTAATACATGAAATCAGATTTCTCAAAAGAGAGGACAGAAAGAATATAGCAAAAATAGTGTTTGAACAGACAATAGATCATTTTCCCAAACTGATAAAATATATCAGTTAGATATTTAAGAATTTAAATGTCTCCCAAACATGGTAAAAACAAAGAAATTGACACCAAAGTACATCAGAAAAACACTATTAAAAACCAAAGACAGATAAAAATATTAAAAATAACAAAAGATTAGCTTGGCATGGTGGCTCAAGCCTATAATCCCAGTACTTTGGGTGGCCGAGGTGAGGGGATTGCCTGCACCCATAGGTTCGAGAACAGTCTAGGCAACTTGGTTAGACCTCATTTCTACAATAAATCAAAAAAATTAGCTGGGTGTGGTAGCAGGCACCTGTAGTTCCAGGTACTTGGAAGGGTGGAGCAGAAGGATGACCTGAGCCCAGCGGGTTGACGCTGGGGTGGCGGTGAGCGTGCCACTGCACTCCAGCCTGGGTGACAGAGTGAGACTCCAACTCAAAAAAAAAAAGAATTAAATTCATCTTTGCCTTCAAATGTACAAAAATGAGACTGATAATTGATTTGTCACCTAAAAAAAGGGCCAGGAGAACTATTGAATTACATCTTCAAATGCTGAGAGAAAAAAACTGCCAACCTCAAATTTAAACTTAACCTAATACAATTACCATGAAAATAGAGAAAGGATAAAGGATTTAAGACAAAGAAAAGCTCAATGACTTGGTACCAGTCAACTCATGTTAATGGAGATAATGTAGGATTTTTTTTTTTTTTTTTTTTTTTGCAGAGGGAGAATAACTTAAGGTGTAAGTATGGAGATGTAAGAAAAAACACATAATGATAGAAAGAGTGGATAAATGAAAATATATAGTGACTATATTAAAAACAAATCACTCACAACTTTAAACCCCTACTTCAATTCCTTCTTTATTTTCATGGAAATTTAGATTTTAGACATGAATGTGAAAAACGAGACAGAGAGAGAGAGAGAGAGAGAGAGAGAAGCTTCCAGAGTATGAGTATCTGTAAAAACTTAGAACAATGAAAATCTTCAACAGGAAACAAAATTATTCAGTATAAAAGAAAAGATTAATAAATTGCACTAATTTAAAATTAAGTATAATCAAAGAAAACATTTTGAAAGTGTTAAGGCAAGACATTGAGTGGCAGAGATATATGAAATAAATAAAACCCATAATAGACTTGTATCTTGAAGATGTAAATAATTTCTACAAACCATGGAGTTGAGAAACTCCATAAATCATCAAGGAATTGCCAGTCAAGTCCAAACAACTATAGTGCAAAAGACTGACATCAACAATATAACCTTGGGCAAAGAAGCATAAAACATTATTTTCTATTTATAGAATTTCCCAGAATTTGGGATGTTGGAAGTCAGGTTAGTTGTTACTTTTGGGAAGGAGATAGGGGAATGTGATTGGGAAGGATCACAAAAGAGACTTCTAAGATCTAACATTGCTCTATTCCTGGTGGTGATAGTACGAATGTTTTCACTTTGCTATAGCTCACAAATTTGTATACTTATGCATTGATTTTTTTGGTAAGTATTCATTATTTTAATAAAATGTTTGAAAAATAATTAGTAACTATATAAATAGAGTTGTTTAGGGTGAAAAACACAATACTTGAAAAATAACTTTTATGACATATAGAATGTGTGCCTAAAATTCCTAATTTAAATCATCTTTATTACACTGTCCCCATAGATATAAACATTATTTTACTAAGAAGTAACATTATCTATTTTCTATTTCTATTCTCTGCATATTCATAGACAATTATATTATCATCATTATAATATACAGATTTATAATATTTTATTCTATTCCTTAATCAGTTTTCATAGTAGTTAGCTTTTGTTTCATATGAAAAAGAGTCATTGTTAAAACCCATCTTTTTATAATACCTTTGCTAGTCAATTATTGTGTTCATTGGCATTTATTTTCGATGAGTGTTTTTTTAACAAGTATACATATAGATGCTAGTAAACTTTTAATTATTGAATGTATGAGAACATGTGTCTCTTGATTCTTGACTAGTAACTTATCTTTCATTAAAACTTTAAGCATTTAATTATTATCTCATTATGCAAAGTATGAGATCAAGCCAATCTTTTGTTCAGATGCCCATACAATTTATTCATCCTTAAAATTCAATAACTTTACTGAACTATCTACTGGTGTTTATCATTCCTTATCACTGTGTAATTTTGTTCTCTCTTACTCTATATCAAGAGAAGTTTTCATCTGTTTTAAAGATATATTTATCTTTCACTTTGCCTATTTTGTTTATTGACAACATATATTGATTTGTCTAGAGCTCCATAGCTTTGTCCATAGTTCCGTTATCTTCTGTCAACATTTTAAACATTATGTTTTTTTCCATTTTGCCTGCATTTCTCAAGCTTATCCTTCAGATACCTATGTTTCCATTGGTGTCTCTGTTTTGCTGTTTTTTGCTTTTGATCTGTCATGCATTTCTATAATGATTTGATTTTATCTTCATTTCTAAGAGCTCTGCCAGCTTATGAAAAACTTATTGTGAAATATATCATACAGAAAATGATGACTTAACACGTAGCTTAACAGTTAAAGCAATAACTATTATAACAAAAGCACCAATTTACCAACTATCCTGCTCTTGAAATAGAACCCAACCAGGACGTTTGAGGCCCGGTTATGCCCTCTTCTCATTCCTCTTCATCAGAGACTGTGAATCCTAAAACTACAGTTAACCATTCTCTTTTTGTTTTTTAATTTTTAATATTTTAACATTTTAAAATTCAACAGTATTTTTATTTGTCACTTGTATGTTTTGGGTTCTTATTTCAGGACCTCTCTAACACTCTAAGATCAATTAATACAGTGAGCTAATGCAGTTTTCTACAGAATGCCTGGATGATCCCTTTAGAATCCATTGGGACAGAGAACAGAAGTAACCAAGGTAATACATGGTCCTGAGCAAGACGATGAATAAATATTGTTGTCTATTCTAAGGGAATGCAAAGTGCTTCTGATCTTTCCAGTTATGGATTGAAAAAGGTGTATTTACTAGGTCAATAGCCACATATGAAGTTCCAGAGGCTGTGTCCATTTGCATTGAACATTACATCCACCATAGTATCTGTGATTGGGAACCCAGCTTAGCTAAGTTTCTGGTGACCCACCATTATCTACTATAAACAAACTGGATTTTCAGGGGATGGGCTAGTAAATTATATGGTTATATTGTTTATTTAATATAACTGAAAACAACATAAAACATAATTCATACATTAATATAATAGAAACACAGGGCAACCCCTTTGGGTCCCCGCACTGTGGAGGTTTTCTGTCCTCTCAATAAATCCTACTTTCTAAAAAAAGAAAACAAAGAAAAAGAAAAAAAAAATTTGCTCACGGTTTGTAATACTATATATATAGATATACCATATATATATATGGTATATCACTATCAGCCTAAAATTTGAAGAAATAAAAATGTGTGCCAATATAGTCTTAAATAAATGTGCATTTCTAAAGTGCTGGGAAAAATACTTTACACATAATAAGCATTTTGTATTAAATACATAAAAATGAATTATGACAGAAATACAAATCATGATAGTAATGTTATAAGCCACACGTTTTAAACTCACAACTATACATTTTCTTTTCATCTGTTATCTTTTCTGAAATCTGGAAATTTACATGTAATCAGTGAAACTACTATTAAATTGTCAGTACATCTTATAGTTTGCTATGACTAGATTTCTAAAATTTTTGTCATATGTCTGTTGACTTAAAACTATTTTTTAAAAGCAATGTTTTGTTGTTTTGCTTTTTTTTTTTGAGTTGTAGTCTCACTCTGTCGCCCAGACTGGAGTGCAGTGGCCGCTCCCGGACACCGCAGCCTCGACCTGCTGGGCTCCAGCCATCCTTCTGCCTCAGTCTTCCAAGTAGCTTGAACTACAGGCGCATGCTACCATGCCCGGCTAAGTTTTTGATTTATTGTAGAGACGAGGTCTCGCCAAGTTGCCCAGGTGGGTCTCGAACCCGTGGGCTCGGGCAATCCACTCACCTCAGCCTCCCAAAGGTGCGGGATTACAGGGGGAGCCGCTGAGCCACCGAGCCCGGCTAAAAGCAATGTTGTTAAATATTTGGTGCAAAATATCTCAGATTTTATGTAACTATATCTGTTTTGTTACGCAGCCAAATATATTGCTATTATGTAAAAGTTCACAAATTTATATTTAAATAAACTTGCAAAATTATGATGTAAAAAAGATAATGATGTAAAAAAGATGTGAAGAAGGTGAATGTTGTATAGCATTGAAATGAAATAATCTTCAGAATATTTAATAAGAAATGGAAAATATAAGAATTAAATTGCATATTTTAATTTATTCATTTTAAGCTTTGATTACTATAAAGTTTGTTTTTAAGGGCTGTGCATAGAACATAATTTCCATGGAAAGTATTATAAGTGATCTATGTTCAATTTTTAAAAAAATATTTGATAAATGAGAAGCAAATAAATAATTGATTTTAACTTTAACCCAAAACTTAAAAAATATTATATTTTCTCCTACTGCCTGTCCATTTCTTATTTTTTGAATGTGTTGTAAACAAGACATTAGGTCTACATAAATTCTTTCCAGAATATTTCTTATGTGTCCATTTTTCTCATTTCTTTCTTTTTTTTTTTAGTTGAAGTCTCACTCTTTCGCCCAGGCTGGAGTGCAGCAGTACGCTCACGGTCACCACAGCCTCAACCTGCTGGACTTGGGCAATCCTTCCACCTCAGCCTTCCAAGTAGCTAGAACTACAAGTGCACATTACCACACCTGGCTCATTTTTGATTTATTGTAAAGACGAGGTCTTGCCAAGTTGTCCGGGCTGACTTTGAACCTGTGAGCTCAGGCAATCTACTCACCTCGCCTCCCAAAGTGCAGGGATTAGAGATAGGCTGAGCCACCGAGTGCAGGCCATTTTTCTCATTTTAACATAATTATCCAAAAAATAACTTGAGGAATTATTTTATGACTGACGATCAGTATTTGTTTTGGCTATAAAAGAAAAATAACATTTAAAACACATTTACAACTACAAATTTTACAACTATTTAGATGTATTTATGTGTAATTCTATGTAAAGAATTATTCTAAGCGCCTAGGATAGCTCACTAAAATATTCCAGCAACTCAACGAATCTGGTACAATTAGTATCCCTACTGTATAGATAAAGAAACTTGTACTATCAGACTCAAGAACTTGCTCATGGTCTCAATACTTTGAGCACTGGAAGTTTGTCATCAGAATCCAAGTTCTTTTCCACTATATATATAGCTACTTTTCAGAAGACAGCTCATATTATTTTTACATATTTATCAATAAAAAATAAAACCATGTATGTAATTAGTAAGTGTTGAGACTTTTCAAGCAGACTGTTAGCAATCTGGTTAGAAGATAAATAATGAATTTGGAAATAATACATTTTAGAAGATGGAAAGTGTTTTAAAAAAACGCAACAGAAAAGTTAGTGTGAACTAATGAAGCATCTCACTCTTTGGGGTACTTAGTAACCAAGAATAAGGAAAGAAGTAAGTAGTAGACTGGAACAATCACAATTAGGTGATTTGAGAGGCTGTGGCTGGAGGATCGCCTGAGCCCAGGAGTTTGAGACCAGCCTGGGCAACATAGTAAGACCCTGTCTCAAAAAAAAAAAAGAAAAAGAAAAAGGTGGGCATGTTGGCATGTAGTCCTACTTGAAAGGCTGAAGTGGGGGGATCACTTGAACCCAGGAGTTTATGGTTATAGTGAGCTATGATTACATCACTACACTGCAGCCTGGGTGACAGAGTAAGACTCTGTCTCAAACAAACAAACAAAAAAACAAAACAACAAAACATGGAGACCTATTCAGTCTAGTGTTTTTCCAGTCTCAGACTCACCATTCTGGTCACTCTTCCAAAGCCCCCATCCTGTCCAAACATCTGACATTCCAATGCACTGAGCACTTGCCATGCATGGCTTTTGATCATGCACTATCGTCCTCCTGTAATGCTACCCTTTACTCTCCCACTCCTTTCTCCCATCTAGTTCAAGTCTTCAGGTGGGTGAAAGTCTCTCTTAATTACTGCCTGTATTTATTCTTCATTGTTCTTACCACAATAGTAGTTGTATATTTGTTTATAAGATTATTAAATACTTCTCTTGATGGCTTGAAAACTGCATGAGGGTGGAAATTAGGAGACTGCTCTTTTAGTTCCTAGTTCCTAGCACAGTGTTAGCTACCTAATAGCCACGTGATACATACAAGTTAAATGAATGAATGAATAAATGGTCAGTTATGACTGACAGCATGATTGTTGTTGAAACTGCTTACCTGTTTTAAGGGCAGCATGTTGTACATCAATGTGATAACTCAAATAAGATACTGATGCCTGTTATCATTTAGGTGATTACTAATGTTTTCTTTCAACTAAAGGGGTTAAAAATATTGTAATTTTTTTTTCTTTTCTCTTTCCCAATTCAGAATGGTGGACTATAAAAACTGAGGGTAATGTCAACAGTATAATTTCATAGAAATGTAAGTATCAAGAAACACAGCTTTATACTTTAAAAGTTTCTCAGCCTTGACTTGATAGATCATTTAACAAATTGTCAGGTGCTTGCCAGTGACTATATGATGCAATGGAAATAAAGAGAAGCATCCACTGTTGAAAAGATAAAGTTGTCAGTTTTATATAGTAAAGCAGCAATCATTAGTGATAATTTATAGTGACAGAGCTTCAATTTTTTTAAAAAAGAGTGAAAAGATTTATAATAACTTATATATACCAAAAGATGCCACTTTAAAAATAAAAAAGTTATTCTACAATAAAATATAATAAAGAGGAGAGGTAACATTTTATAGGCATTAAAGCACCTTTAGAAGTACTTGTTATATTTTAGGAACTTAGTCTTGTTTGTTGAATACATTTCTAATATTATAAAAAAAAAGTTGAACAAAAAAATTCAGTTTCTCATTTTTACTGTGATGGTTGCTTAAGGACTCATTATGACATCTGTTGAAATGAACTAATTAAATATTTTAATAACTTTATCTCCATATGTCTTAAGGTGTTTTTACCCTTGCAGTCAATATTTATGTAGGCATGTCAAATGACCTGTTTCAGTTCTTGTAGGTAAGGATCTGTAGATAATGCACATTTGTGCTATAAAATGCTAAATATTTGACCATGTTTTTATAGCATACAACTTTAAAAACAATTATAAGATGTACAAACTGATATAGTTGGTTCATTATTCATCCTCTCTGCTTCATACACAAAGCAGTAACCAATAGTAGCCTATAACATATTCAAAGTTCAAGCCAAAAGGATTTGATTTTTAGACTTGAAAAAACAAATGCCTTCTGAATAAGGATTAAAATGGAAATATCACAGAATGAGTGAGGCTAAAGTCATGGGTTTTCCAGAAAGAGGTAATGGCAGTGTGGTATAGACTTTAGACTGACAGAGTCTAAAAGGGGGTTAGTCAATTAGAAAATAGTTTTGGGAAAGTCATCTAGAATATATCACAGAAAAACTGTGGCAAACCGAAAGAGACACAAGCCTTTACAAATCACCTGAAAAGCATCATGAAGAAACAGTAAGGATCCCACACTCAAGCAATAAGAGTTCTATCAATGCAGAATGGAGCAAATGTCAAAGCAATACAATTTGGAGAAATAATTGCTGGAAGTTTTCCACATCAAATGTATACCACATACTCAGGAGAATGAATTAAAACAAATGAATGCTTACACAGATAGTGGTGAAATTGCAGAACATTAGGAAAAAGAGAAAAATATTAAAAGGCACTGGAGAGAAATAACCATACTACCAACCATGGAATAATCGATTAAACCAACAAGCAACATCAACAATGATAGATGCTAAAGGACAATGGAATAATATATTTAAGGTACAGAAGGAAAATACTTGCAAACCATATACACAGATAAACTATTATTTGTAAGTGAAGGAAAAAAATAACGTCCATTACCAGAAGAATTTACCACCTACACAGACTCTCATTTAAAATAACACATCTCATTTAGATGTGTACTTCAGCAAGGAAAAAAAAAAAGAACAAAGATGGACACTGTGGGATTCAAGAAAGAAATGGAAATTTCAAAACTGATTAAATATCAGGAAGTTTCATTAACTATTGGCTATAAACCTTATGTAAATCACATTTTAAAATAAGGATTTAGAACTTATTTACAGTAACAACAAGATAGGAGAAGAATTCTTAAAAGTTAAAAGTATCTTTTCAAATTTGGGGTGGGGGGAAGAATATTGAATAAGTTTAGACTTTTCAAAAAAAAAACATAAGGACAGCTGGACTCGGTGGCTCAGCCTGTAATCCCGCGCCTTTGGGAGGCTGAGGTGAGTGGATTGCCTGAGCCCGCGGGTTCGAGACCC
>NW_007250037.1:16730-46203 GCF_000164805.1 Carlito syrichta
ACTCCAGTCTGGGCGACAGAGTGAGACTCCAACTCAAAAAAAACAAAACAAAACAAAACATAAGGACAGAAGTGTCAAATACAATTTATAACATTTAAACTACAAGAGACTAAAGCAGAGTATTTTCTCAGAAAGTTAGAAGAATAATAGAAACTAAGAGAAATTCAAAGTCAAATAAAAGATAGCAAATTTAAAAATGAGATAATTAAAATAAGCTTAAATATCTCAAAAGTAACAATAAATATAAAATTATGCCTAGATATTGAAAGACAAATTTTATTTTATTTTATTTTGAGTTGGAGTCTCACTCTGTCACCCAGACTGGAGTGCAGTGGCCGCTCCGGGCACCGCAGCCGCGACCTGCTGGGCTCCGACGATCCTTCTGCCTCAGCCTTCCAAGTAGCTGGAACTACAGCGCGCGCTACCACGCCCGGCTAATTTTTTGATTTATTGTAGAGATGAGGTCTCGCCAAGTTGCCCAGGCGGATCTCGAACCTGCGGGCTCAGGCAATTCACTCACCTCAGCCTCCCAAGGCGTGAGATTACAGGCTGAGCCCCCGAGCCCAGCTGGCAAATTGTATTTTGAAAATCCCTTCTATGATGCTTAAATGACAAATATTTAAAACAAGATCAGTCAGAAGATTGAAAACAAAATGGAGAGAAAGAAAATGAGGATTTTCTTTGTAATTATCTTAAAGCAAGGAATCATTTGTAATTTTAATTTAAAATCCGGAAATATAAAGGAAAACATTAATAAATTTGACTGAATAAAACTTAAATGTATACACATGTAATACTACCATAATGTCAAAAGAAAAGTAAAAATCTGAGAAAAATAATTGCAGGACATATTACAGAAAAATGTTTAGTATAAATAGGATATACATTTCTAATATATTAAGAATATGTTTATATTCCTTAGGGGAACGTACACACCTACACAATAATGATTTTATAGTACTAATTATAATCGTGAAGATGTAAGTTCAAAATGTCTATCAATAAGAGCATTTTTACATTGCTATATGCAAATACAGTGGAAACTGTCCGTGTTTAAATTAATTTGATCTTCCAAATTATCATTAATATTTGTTTCGCTGCATATTTTTACACTCATAATCATTACATACTTTTTTTTGAGTTGGTGTCGCCCAGGCTAGAGTGCAGTGGCATGCTCACGGCCACTCCACGATCATGCACTTTACTTAGAGAAACTCTAAACTTTGAGACTTCCCCAGAGTGTGAGGGCACTTCTTCCACCATCAATACTAGATGCTATCAACCCTGTAAATATTGGCAGCCTGATCTGTGAACTGTGATATCTCAGTATTTTACTTTACATTTCTTTGGTGATACTGACATTCTAGCTATGTTTATTGGACAAACGTATTTCTCCTAAGTTTGTCTATTGATATCCTGCTAACATTTCCTTCGAGTTTATCTTCTTCTTGACGTGTAGAGCCTTCTCATATATTAGGATTATTAGTCCATTACAAATTTGCTATACATGTCTTACATGTTTTCTGTCTGTCTTTTTTTTGTAGTGTTAATTCTGGCAATCTTTCACTGGGTGTTTAGATTTTTGTTTCATGGTTTTACAGATCTTCATCCTAATATTTTCTTCTACTAGTACTTTCATTTTATTCATTCATTCATTTATTCATGTGCAAATGTATGTGAGTGTGTGCACACTTATCTTTACGTCTATAGGTCATGCAATGTGACTTCTGTCTGGGTGCATTTTTGTTATTTGTTTATTCAACTTACAGCTCATTCTCCAACACTATTCTCATCACCATTATGAGCAATAATTTTTTTTAAACCTTTTTATTTTGAATTAATTATAAATTCACAAGAAGTTGTTGTGTAATAAATACACTTGACTGGCTTCTGTCCTGGGTTTCTAGGAGGTAATGTCTAAATTCTTGGAATTTCTTGAGTGATTAGAGTGTCTTGTTATTCACAGCACCCCTGAGTATTTATGCTAATGAGAAGATTCATGGTTGGTCCCTAGATAGTTTATGCTAACTAGATTATTCAGGATGAGGGCTGCCCATGCCAGAAAGACCAAGCTTGTGATGAGACGATCAGGACTTTAAGCCACATGATATCAGCCTGACCCCTGGAAAGTACAGAGGGGGCTGAAGATTAAGCCCATGACTGATGATTCAATTGATTATGCCTATATGATGACACCTCAGTAAAATCTCTGAGCACCGGAGATCCGGTGAGCTTTCCTGCATAACATCACACATCAATATGGAACATCCTGACTCCACAGGGAAAGGGTAACAAAAGCTTCCCTTTCCAGACCTCACCTCATGTGCCTCCCCCTTATTCTTCTTCTAATTTCGTATTCTTTTGCTATAATTCAACTGCAATTGTAAGTACAGTGCTGTCCTGAGTTCTGTGAATCATTATAACTAATTATAGTAGGAGTAGTTGGGCAGTGGGCATCCCTATGCCTGTAGCTAGCTTTTCAGAACTGAAATTGACCCCGGCGGCACCCCTAAACTTGCAATTGGTATCTGAAGTGAGGGGAGTCTTGTGGAGGACTGTACCCTTCCCAGTAAAGTTTGGTATAACTCTATGCAGTGACGTTGGTGTCAGAAGTCAATGAAATTGCAAAGATAAAAAAGGTGCATGTAAACTTTACCTAGAGTACCCAGTGGCAACACCTTGTGTAAGTATAGTAAGTATCCACAAATGTTATTCAGATTTCATCAGTTTTACAAGCCAATAATTGTGTGTATATTTATATAATTCTAGGCAATTTTACCACACGTGTAACTCTGTGTAAGATACTGACCTGTTTCTTCACCATAGGACTTCCTCGTGTTGCTGTTTTATGGCCCTTTCCTCCCGTCTCAGTCCCTAAATCCAGGCAACCACCAATCTCTTCTCTATCACTGCAAATTTGCTATTTCATAGTTGTTATGTGATGGAATGATACAAATGTACATTTTTAAGATGAACTTTTTTTCACTCAATAATTCTTTTGAAAGTTACTCAAATTGTTGCATGCATCCCTAGCTTGTTTCTCTTTTATTGCTGAAGAATATTCCACAGAATGGATAAACCACAGTTTAGCCATTCCTTCACCCACGGAAGGACATTTGGACTGTTTCCAGTTATTTGGGTATTATGAATAGAGCTTATATGTACATTTGTGTATATGTCTTGCATGAGCATATGTTTTCATTTTTCTAAAAAATCTCAATTTACTGGGTTTCATGGTAAGTAAATGCTTAGTTTAATTAAGAAACAAACAAAAACCTGACAAACTATTTCACAGAGTGGCCGAACCATGTATTCCAGATACATTTACATTTAGCAAGCAATGTATGAGTAATCTAGTTTTTATGCATTTTCACCACCATTTGGTGTTGCCTTTATTTTTATTTTAGCCATTTTTTTTTCTATCTTTATAGATTTAGAGGGTACATGTGCAGTTTTCTTGCATAGATATATTGAGTAGTGGTGAAGTCTGGGTTTTTATGTACCCATCTTGTACCCAATACCTGTTTTCATCCCTTATCCCTTCTGAGTTATTTTTTCATTCCTCCTTCTTTCTCAATCTTTGAACTTTTGGGGTTTCCACTGTCTGTTATTCCACTCTATATGTCCATGCATACCTATTGATTAACTCGCTCTCGTTTACAAATGAGAACATAGGATATTTGACATTTTCTGATTTATTTCACTTGGGATAATGGCATATTTCAGCCATTATGATAGGTGCAGTAATATTGCATTGTGATTTTAACTTGTATTTCCTCAATAATTAATCATGTTAAACATCTTTTTGTGTGCTTATTTGCTGTTTATATATCTTCTGTAGTAAGGTATTCATGTTTTAGTCCATTTTCTAAATGAATCTTTAAATGTTGAGTTTTGATAATTCTTAATATACTCTAGATACTAGTCCTTTGTAGGATATGTACTTTGCAAATATTTTCCCCACTCTGTAGCTGGAGTTTTTATCCTGTTAACAGGATCTTTCACAAAGCAAAAGTTTTTAAGTTTTGGACAGATTTAATTTATTTATTTGTATGGGTCATGCTTTTTGGTGTTAATTCTAATAAGTATTCATCTAGCCCTAGGTCCTGAAGATTTACTCCAACTACTTTAAAAATAAATTTTATGTTTTGTATTTAAATTCATAACCCATTTTTGTTATTTTTCATAAAAGTTATGAGGTTTAGATTGAGCTATTTTTTTTTTTTTTTTTTTTTTGCCTGTAGGCATCTGAATGTTTCAGCACCATTTGTGGAAAAGTTTGGGCATATTTGTGTGGGTCTATTTTGGGGTCCTATATTCTGCTCCACTAATCTATGTATCTATCCCTGCAGCAGTACCACAATTTGATTACTATAACTACATATCAATTATATAGTCAGGCTTACCATAAGGAAAATTAATTGTTTTCATTTTATTACTTTAAAAAATTGCTTTAGCTTTATTAGGTCCTTGGTCTTCCATAAAAATTTTAGAATAAACGTGTATAAATCTACAAAAAACATGCTAGAATTCTGATAGGAATTACATTAAATCAATAGATCAATTTTAGGAGTATTGATAATTTTACAATGTTGAGCCTTTCAATTTATGTAAATGACAAATCTCTTCAATTATTTATCACTTTTAAAATTTTGTTCATGAACATTTTATAATTCTCAGTATGCACACTTTATATATGCCCATGTATTTAACTTAACTTTGAGTGCTTATAAATCATATTAGGCTCTTAATTTCATCTCTACATTTTCATTGCTTTGATATGCAAATATGATTGATTCTTATGTATCGATCTTGTGTACTGCAGTCTTGGTTAACTTACTTATTTCTAGTAGATTTTATTTTTTTCTTTGTAAACTCCTTTTTCTGTGTTAAAACCACCAATTAATCTGTAAATAGGAAAAATGAATTACAATATGTATACCTTTTATTTCTTTTTGTTGTCTTATAGTGTTGACTAGAACTTCCAGAACTATGTTGAATAAAAGTGGAGAAAGTAGACATCCTTGCCTTGTATACAATCTTATGGAGAAAACATTCAGTCTTGCACTAAGTATGGTATTAACTCTTTTGTAAATAAATTTTAAAAACTTAGGTTAAGAAAATTTCTTCTATTTCTAGTTTGCTGAGAGTTTTTATTACAAATGTATTTTTTTTTCTGCCAAATAATTTTTCTGCATCTGTTTATATGATGATATAATTTTCCATTTAATATATTGGGTTACTTTAATTAAATTTCAAATGTTGAGCCAGGCTTAGATATTTGAAATACACTCGACTTGTCTTTAGAATATAATTCTTTTTAAACACTGATAGATTTGATTTTTAAATATTTTACATTAAAATATTAATACAATTTGTTAAGAATTTTTGCATTTCAGTTCATAAGAATTACTAGTCTCTCTCTTTTTGTGCTTTGTGCTCTCTTTTTCTTATTTTGTTATAAACGTGATATTGGTCTCAAAAGACGAGCTGGGAAGTGTTAGGTCTCCTGATGTTTTCTGGAAGAGATTATGTAAAATTGGCATTCAATTCTTCAAATGTTTGGTAAAATTCTTGGGTACAGCCATCTTAGTCAAAAATTTTCTTTTGTGACATTTTAAAATTACAAATTAAAAAATTTTTAATGATTGTAGGATTCTTTAGATTCTCTATTTCATCTTTGTTGACTCTTGGGAGTTTATGATTCCAAGAAATTTGTCCATTTCTTCTAAGTTGTTCAGTTAATGAGAAAAGCAATTTTAATGCATTTAACACATATCTTTTTATTTGTCCATGTGTACTATTTTGTTTATATGGAGTTTTAGGCATATACATTCTATTATGCTCTCATTCCACTTCTTACCACATTCACTTAACACTATGCTTTAAGTATCCCACACTGCACACTACACAATGTCCATCACCATGTTTAACCTACATACTCCTCCAGGGATGCACCATTAATTACCTTTAACTTCCTAGCTTCTTAAGTAATGCTACAACAAACATTTTGTTTATATCCTTTTTTGTACCTGTGATAACTTTTTGAAAAGAATGCATTTACATTAAGTGTATAGTTTATTTTTAAATAAATATCCTCTTAGAGTTTCTTACTAGTGAGTTTAATGTATACATATATTCATTACTTTTAATTTAGGACTAATTTAAACTTTACTAGTCCATATTTTCTATTTATTATGTCTTTTTTGTTTCCTGTTTTCCATGGTACTAACTGAATTTTATTTTGATTAGTATTATTATCTTAAATTTTAGACTTAGGGACTTCAATTGCATGCTGGCTACATGGGCATATTGCATGCAGGTGGGGGCTGGATTTCAGGTGACCCCATTCCCCAGTGAATATTGTACTCAATAGATGACTTGTAAACCCTAACTCATTCCTTACCTCCCTCCCTTTTAGAGTATCAGTGTCTATTAATTACATCTTTATGTCCATTTAGCTCAACATTTAAGTGAGAAGATGTAGTGTTTTGCTTTCTGTATCTGAGTCAGTTCACTTAGGATGATATTCATTAGCTCCACCCATGTTGCTGCAACTGACATGATTTTGCTCTGTTTTATGTGTGCGTAGTATTCTGTGGTATATATTTGTCAAATTTTCTTTATTCATCAATTGTTGATGGGCACTTGGGTTGGTTCCATGACTTTGCTATTGTGAATATTGCTGCAAATAACATACGAATGCAAGTATCTTTTTTATATAATGGTTTATTTTATGTATGTATATACCCAGTAGTGGGATTGCTGGGTTGAATGGTACTTCTATTTTTGTTCTTTGAGAAATCTCTATACTGTTTCCATAAAGCATGAACTAGTTTACAATCCCACCAACAGTGTATAAGTGTTCCCTTGTCTCTGCATCCATGTAAACATGTTTGTTTTTTGACTCTTTAATAATAGCCATTCTGACTGGTGTAAGATGGTATCTTATTGTGGTTTTAATTTTCATGTCTCTGATGATTAGTGATGTTGAATGTTTTTTATATGTTTGTTAGCTGCTTGTATGTCATGTTTTGAGAATTGTCAATTCATGTCCTTTGCCTACTTATTGATGGGGTTGTTTGTTTTTGTCACGTTGAATTGTTTGTATTTCTTGTAGGTTCTGAATATTAATCTTTTTTTCTGAGGCATAATTTGCAAATGTTTTCTTCCATTATGCAGGTTTTCTCTTCATTCTGTAAATTAATTATTTTGTAGTGCAGGACTTTTTTGCTTGATTAGGTCCCATTTGTCTATTTTTGTTTTTTTATATTTACTTTTGGACTTTTGGGGTCTTTGTCATTGCTAGAATCCAGCTCCAGGAGAGGGTCAGGGCTTGACACAGGAGAATCAGGAAGCTGCGAAAAAGAAATGACGAAAATGACAGCAATCTTCTTCCTGGGGAGAGCTCAAGACTCTGCCAATTTTTATTTATTTTTCACAAGCTTATATAGGTTTTCCACTCAGCCCTGTACCCACAAATGTACCTTATGTTGCTAACCAAACACCCACGTACATCCTTTTTGCACTCACAGTAAGGTTGACCTTTAACAATTTCAACCACAGATGGTGTTTTTCTTAAGTCAAACATTTATGAACGTCCTGGTTTTCTTCCTAACTTTCTCAAAACTATTTACTATTATAGGCCTATAATATCCTTACCCTATAAACCTTAACCCTAAGTCTTATTTAATTTACTTACTACTATATATTTATTTCTATTAATCTTATTTCTATCCTTATGTCCCTATATTTTCTTAACTATCACTTATACTATTATATATCTCTTTTTTTACTAGTTTATCTTATCTTACTATCTTATTATTAATATTCTAAATTCTATCTTCATTAAACTACTTATTTAATCCTAAAATATCTTAACCTATTTTTTATCTCAAATGGTTGTTTTCCACCAGCTCTCACCTGGGGTCTGTTGTTTATGAGGAAGTGGTCGACTCGTTTTTCTTGGCCTCCTGCTGTTACTGAAAAACATCCTTACACACCCTAAGGGGCACCCTAACTTTGAAGGATTGCTGCAATCTCACCTCCATTATGCCTATGTATAATTTTTGCTGTCAAATGCCATCATCCATTTGCACATCTATTATCTCAATTAAAGAGGGAACATTCTCAAGCCTATGCACACAATACTTCAAAGTTAGGGAAGGTCCGTCAACAGGATCCATGGGGCTTTGCCTCCGTCATGGTTGCATTTTATTGGGGCCTTGCTCCCAGTTGGCGTTTTTCCTGTTTTCAGGTCCCTTTTACCTTACTTTTACTACTGATTGCGGCTCCCAACATGTCATAATTTCTTTGCCTAGGCCAATGTCCAAAGAGTTTTTTCTAGGTTTTCTTTATAATTTTTCCAGTTTCCAGTTTTACATTGAAGTCTTCAATTCATCCTGAGTTAATTTTAGTATGGTGAGAATTTGAGTATGGTGAGAAGTAGGGGTCCAGTGTCATTCTTCTGCATGTGGCCATTTAATTTTTTCCAGCACCATTTACTGAATAGGGTATATTTTGCCCATTGTTTATTTTTATTGGCTTTGTCAAAGATCAGTGACATTATTTATGGGTTTACTATGCTGTTCCATTGATCCATCTCTCTATTTTTGTACCAATATCATGTTGCTTTATTTACTATAACTTTGCAGTATAATTTTAACTCAGGCATCGAAATGCCTCTACATTTGTTCTTTTCATTAGGATTGCTTCAGCTATTTTGTCAATTTTTGGTTCCATATGAACTTTAGAATTGTTTTTCCTATTTCTGTGAAGAATGATGGCATTTTGATAGGGATTGTTTTGGATCTGTAGATTGCTTTGGGCAGTATGGTCATTTTAATGATATTGATTCTTCTTATCCATGAGCATGGGATGTTCTCCCATTTGTTTGTTTCATCTAGGCTTTCTTTCATCAGTATTTTGTAGTTCTCCTTGTAGAGATTAGTTACCTTCTTGGTTTAAATGTATTCTTAGATATTGTGTGTGTGTGTGTGTGTGTGTGTGTGTGTGTGTGTGTATTGCAAATGGGATTGAGAGTTTGAGTTGATTCTTGACTTGAGTGTTACTGTTGTATAGATATGCTAATAATTTTTGTACATTGATTTTTGTAACCTGAAACTTTACTGAGTCATTTATCAGATCTAGGAATCTGAGGAGTCTTTAGAATTTTCTAGAGTTTTTAGAGTTTCTGGGGTTTTCTTGGTATACAATCATGTCATCAGCAGACAGAAATTGTTTGGCTTCCTCCTGGCTGACTTGGTTGCCTTTTATTTATTTATCTTGCCTAGTTGCTTTTGCTAGGACTTCTATTACAATGCTGAATAGGAGTGATTTTATTATTTTTAAAGTCAGGCATTTCGTGTTTTGTTTTGTTTTGTTTTGTTTTGTTTGAGTTGGAGTCTCACTCTGTTGCCCAGACTGGAGTGCAGTGGCTACTCCCGGCCACCGCAGCCTCAACCTGCTGGGCTCCAGTGATCCTTCCGCCTCAGCTTTCCGAGTAGCCGGAATTACAGGCATGCACTACCACGCCCGGCTGATTTTTTGATTTATTGTAAAGATGAGGTCTCCCTGCCCAGGCGGGTCTCAAACCCACAGGCTCAGGCAATCCACTCACCTCAGCCTCCCAAAGCCACGGGATTACAGGCTGAGCCACCAAGCCCAGCTCATTTCATGTTTTTAATGGTCATAATTATTTACTTAAAACTTATATTTGTTCACTTGCACTTAGCCTCTCAAGTAACTAGGACTACAGATGTGTTCCATAGTGCCCAGCTTGTATAATTTTTAAATATGAAGTTATCCATATTAATACACTGTAATTTTCCAGGAATTTCTGTACTTCAGGACCAAATACAAAAATGGTTTAAGAAGGCTAACAATGCAAGTGATCAAAGGTGTAATGGCCATCTTTGTACAGAAGTGTCATTTTTCAGTGTGTCCACCACAAAATGCGCCAGTCTGAATACTGCTTTGTGTTCAGTGAAAATATTTCTTTTTACTATATTGTACCATTATTACATGGGTAAAGCAATTATTTCTATCAATTCAAGTCCTTAGAAATGACTTAGTAAGGTAACCATTTATTCCATTATGTTTCTATAATTAGACTCATTCTGAAATTCTCAGAAAGCAAATATCACATAATAGGAAAAAATAGTGGTGATTTCTTTTTGTTTTACATTTTGAGCTGTAGGGTATCCTTTATTTATAAAAATTGTCTAAGGCTAAACCCAAGAAATGCATTCATAAAAAATCTTTATTTTCCTCATAAATATCCTAAACCAATTTAAAGGGAAAATAATGAATCATTGGATAATATTTAATAACATATGCAAACAAGATACTATAATACATTTAAATGTTTATAAATGTAAAATAAATTAATAAAGAAAAATCAGAAATGCACCCATAAGACAATTGGTAGGACATGAAGACAATTCCAAAAGAAGAAACATGAATGACCCAAGAACACATGTAAAAAGGTATTCTCACTAATTATAAAATTTATGTAAATTTAAAGAATAATTAATTTCCATTTTCACCTAGCAAATTGGCAGATATTTATTGGTAATAATCTCAGGTTTGGCAGGTTGGAAAAAAAATATCTCTACAATGTAGTGAGGGAGTACTTTGTTTCAGTCTTTCTGAAACGATGTTTAGCATTAGAATCACATATTTTAGGGAAACATTCTTATATATATACACACTCAAGCCTAGAAAAGAATCCTGTAATCCCAGCACTTTGGGAGGTGGGGTGAGAGGATTATCTGAGCTCAGGGGTTCGAGACCAGCCTAAGCAACAAGTAAAGACCTTGTATTTACAATAAATCAAAACAACCAGGCATGGTGGCACGTGGTAGTACTTGGAAGGCTGAGGCTGAAGGATCACCTGAGCCCAGCAGGTAAACGCTACGGTGGCCATGAGTGTGCCATTGCACTCCAGCCTGGGCGACAGAGTGAGACTCCAACTCAAAAAAAAAAAAAAAAGACTCTTGGAATATTTTCGAATGTTAATGGTGGTTTTTTTTTTCTATATGGAAAGATTATGTACTATTTTAACTATTATTTGTTTTCCTGCAATGATTATATTACATATATAATAAAAAGTTTAAAAATGATTTTTGAGTCTCAAATACTTCACTTTTTAAGAAAGCTCCATGGTTAAAATCTGCTGTTGCATTTCTGCTATCTGCTGCCCATTGTAAAATAAAATAGTTTTTAAAAGGAGAAAAAAATGAAAGCAGATGTCATTGCTAGGTAAACCAAGCATTGTTTCACAAGAGAGACAATAACAATGGCTACTAATTATTGATTGCCTGCTAGGTATGCTTAGAGAGCAATTGCTGAAGGGCAGGCCCTAGGATTCCCATAGACTGTAGGATTTCTGTGCAAAAGTAGAAAATGATATATGATTGAATTAATAGCTCCCCATAATGCTTGTTCTATACACGTGTTCTTTGCCTTCTAATTAATAAGTTCTCTTTGTTTTTACTCTGGACTCAGCAAGTAATTTACTTTGGTCAATGAAAAGCATCTCATTAATATCCATAACAAAATACTATAGCCTGGAGATTAAACAACAGACATTTATTACTCATAGTCCTGGATACTAGGAAGTCTGAGATCAAGGTGCTGGCAGATTTGGTTCTTGATGATGCCTCTCTTCCTGGATTGCAAAAAGCCACTTTTTTATATGGCAGAAAGGGGAAACTCTGACGTTTCTTTCCCTTTTTATAAAAGCACTGTTCGGTTGTCACGAAGGGCTCTACCTTCTAACCACTTTCCAAAGGTCCCCATCTCCTAACAGCATTATCATGTGTTGATGCTTTTATATGCCTTTTTTTTTTTTTTTTTGGAAGGGGATGCAAACACTCAGTCCCCTAACAGAAGTTACATAAATGTTACATAAAGTAAGTCTTGGAAAGCACATAGATATTTCTGCTTGCTGTTTTGCACAATTAATCTACCTCTTGGGAACCTCTGTTGAAGCATTCGGACATTCTAAACTAGCCTGCTGGAGGTTTCTGAGACATAAGTGAAGAAGATTGAATCATCTCAGTCACAGATCTTCCAGCCCTGGCTATTCTAGAGTAGCCAGACCTCAGTTTGAAAACATATGTTGGGGAGTTCAGACAAGATCAGCTGAGCCACATCCGGGGAGGAAAACCACTTAGCCACACCATAGGCTCATAAGAAATAATAAATGGCTATTGTGTTTTAAGTCACTACTAACCTGTATAGTCATGTGATACACAACAATAGCTAACTGATGGCACATATTTTCTTAGCAAGATGCAGACAAGAATCTTTCATGTTTCAATGTAGGTATTAGCTAAACATTTAAAGTTTGTTAGTTGAACAAATTCTAGACAGTAGTCTCAAAAATTTAGCTCCTCTTAGATAATTATTTATAACTGGCATGTTAAAATGACATGCAGATTTAAGTATCCCCAAGGACAGAATTCTTTTTTTTTTTTTTGAGTTGGAGTCTCACTCTGTTGCCCAGACTGGAGTGCAGTGGCCGCTCCCGGCCACCGCAGCCTCGACCTAATGGGCTCCGCCATCCTTCCGCCTCAGCCATCCAAGTAGCTGGAACTACAGGCACACACTACCACGCCTGGCTAATTTTTTATTTATTGTAGAGATGAGGTCTCGCCAAGTTGGTCAGGTGGGTCTTGAACCCACGGGCTCAGGCAATCCACTCACCTCAGCCTCCCAAAGTGCAGGATTACAGGCTGAGCCACCAAGTCCGGCTAGGACAGAAGTTTTAATCCTGAGTAATAGCAAGTAAGCATTGATAAGATTTATCCCTTAGAAATCAAGATCTTATGACAGACTCGAGTGGTAACCTTAAGTAACAATTGTTCTGATTTACAAAAGGGAAAGTGAACGTCGGAGGTATTGGCGTCATTTCCAACATAACAAAGCAAATACATGGCAGAGTCACTCTTTTGATGACAATTCTCTCAGTTTGGAAACAGCCTCTAGATGATAGGTCACCCCCAACCAAGAGTGACAACAAATAGTTCAGAGAGAGGAAAGTATGTGGCTTTCCATGAACTTCCACTAAGTGGAGAGAATAGGAATTCTGTCGCTGATGATTGGCATAGACATCCCTAACACACTATAATTTTTTTTATACTTAAAAATTTCTTATGGAAGACACTGCAAATTTTTTTTGTCAACATTTGCCACCACAAATGTGAACCTAAGGCTGTGCTCCCATCATGTCTGACCAGAAGTCTCGAGTTCAGGTCCCCACTGTATGCAGCCTCACCTTGAAGAAGTTGCTTTGCAATGAATCCCAGCCCTATCATGCCAGACTCTTTAATTCAAATAAACAACTGTAGTTACCTTTGTTTGATGTTATATATTAGTTGTTCTGTGGAAATATTAAGGAAAAGAATTGAGTCTTTTTATTTCCTGAGTGTCTTGTATATAGGATATAACGTATAAATCCTTGTCAAATGAAAGTAAATAGAATCTATAAAATTAAAGGATTCAAACCTATAATTTTTAAGTTTTTACTATTTTAAGACTTTATAACTTTTACTATTTTAGATACCAATGAGATTCATTGTTTAATTTCTGGAAATGAAAGAGCCATTGAATTCTTTTCCCTATATCAATACTTACTTACCCGTAGTGTCACTCATGTTATCAATAAATACTTCCAGACACCAGAAAGTAGAATAAACTGCATTTCTTTTCACTTGGATACCTGAGGCTGATGAAAACAGTGGCTCCTTATATTGTCCTTAGAAGAAGAGACAAGTCTGGCCTTCACGGTGATTATTGTTATTTTCACTACCTGCCCAGAACTGGCTTTAGCAAAACAGAGGCAGAGATATTTTAAAAATTGACCAAATAAAATATTATCTAAAATATTAGACCTGCATAACACAAGATCAGGTTCCAACATCTCAAAGTCAATGCAACGACTTTATTCAACAATTGCCCATACAACGCCGACGAAACAAGGCAGCCTGAGTACTCTCACACTATAACCCTAACACCAACAAATATACTTACAAAGCATATTTTTTTCTATGCATCCTATGCCCTCTGTAATATTTTGAAAAGCCTAAAAATATACACAGTCTAAAAAATCAATAGATTTGTCATCAATAGCACAGAAACCCTCATTCATAATTTGGGTGTCTTCTCCTATTTGGGTGGGAAATCTGTCGTTCACAGTTGATTCTTTGACAGTAGTTTTTGATGTTGTAGTTACTGATTCTTCCTTTGATCCTCATCAGCCCAGATTTCTTTGTTATGAAAGCAGAGCTTCCTCACTCTTTTTTTCTCACTTTCTCACTAAAGTACCCTTTTTTCTTCCTTTATTTAGTGCTAACCATCCACATTCAAAAGAACAGTAACAAGAAGCATTTGGGCCAGGCTCGGTGGCTCGGTCTGTAATCCCGCGCTTTGGGAGGCCGAGGTGAGTGGATTGCCTGAGCCCGTGGGTTCGAGACCTGCCTGGGCAGCGAGAACTCATCTCTACAATAAATCAAAAAATCAGCCGGGCGTGGTAGCACATGCCTGTAATTCCGGCTACTTGGAAGTCTGAGGCGAAAGGATCACCGGAGCCCAGCAGGTCAAGACTGCACTTATGTCTGGGTGACGGGGTGAGACTCCAACTTAAAAAAAAAAGAAGGATTTGTTCAGAGATTTCTCTGCAGACTTGCCCTGGGCCACTGCAGAGTAATACTCCCACCTCTGTTTCTTTATGTTTATTCTTTCTTATCCTAGGCAGACAGAATTTTGATCAAAGGGATTCTTTTAGGATTATAAAAATAAGATTTAAAAAGAGGAACTATCTGAGGAGTATGTTAGTTTCTAAAGAATAATAAGCTATGGCTACTAAATCTTAGTACTTATTTCTTTCAAATAAGCATAAAGTTGTCTCTTCTACCTAAGCTGACATTAAGATCAGCAAAATTCTAAAATAGAAATCAAAATAGAAATTACATATTCTGGAGCACAGGATTTAGTCTTCCAGGAAGCCATTGTTGACAGTTTGACATGCCAAAACAGAGCAAGTGAATTGAGCTTCTGAGATTTCCTTCCTTGAGGTTGAAACTAGAAAGCATAATCCGAAGCACTCAGAGCAAGTGTAATAGATGAGGAATGTACATGGAGGTAGTATTCACTGTGACATTCGGAGCAGTTCATTAATAAGGAGAATGCTGGAGCTAACTGTGCTCAAAGTACTACCTTCTGGGAAAAGTGATTATTGACCTGTGTTGCACAGGTGCTTTAAAACGACAGAAAAATGTATTCATCTTCTATAATGTAGGGACTTCTGAAACATAAGAAGGATAGACACTGACTCAGGTGCACAACCCTTTTATTAGAATAGTTTCACAATAGAACATCAAGTTTGAACTTTTTTGTCTCCCAATCTATCCAGTTCATAATGGATCTAATAGAGTCCTTTGATTAAATGCATACCACATGGTGTCATTTGAAATGAGCATTTCTGGAACACAAGAGGCTGCTAGTAGTATGTGCCAGGTTAAAATTGGTATTGGGTAAAAATTCTCACCTACATCAATGGGTTGAAAGAATACATACTTTCTATTACTAGTTCCAAATTGAAAGAGTATGAAAGAGATGGAACTCCAGATAAGCCCATCTTAGAATAGAATGACCTAGGTAGTAGTAAATAGCTGAGAAGTTGATCCCATACTGCCAGTCCTTCGGTTCAAGGTGTGGTTCCTCATTTGGAAAGTACATCACTTGCTTTCTGCTGTGCAGATATAACCAGTTCTGTAACTGTGTGAATGTGGTAATTGAAATAATGCAGAATAAGAAGTTTGCTAAAAAATTAGAGTAATATCCAGGCATATGTAGGCATTAATTGAAACTCTGCATAGTTTTCTAAGAGGCTTTTAGCCAAAGCCAGAAGGCCACCAGCAAACTGGGTTGCTATCTAAGATTCGGGGTTACAAAGACCATGAGAATCTATAAAGGATTACCTTCAAGTTTCGCTATACCTCCTTAGTGCCTGCTTGCATGATAAATGAGTTAATGGGAATATCTGATAAAAAAACATGTTATGTGCTATATACTTGAAGGTAGAAAAGGATTAATCTAAAATTTCATCAAGCTATGCCAATATAATAAATCAAGCCTCTTAGTTTTGTTTTGGTATCTTATACTTAAATAAAGTTTATATAAAGAAATTCAAATACTGATTACATGCTCCTCAATTCCTATTTATCATAAACTTAACTACCATTTAAATATGGTTGTGTTTTTTTTTTCCCCTAGGAATACTATTGGCAATCCAAATTCAACTGTATTTTAAATGTATGCCTTAACAGATTATCTTTACTTATGAAATTGCTAAGGAGATAATAAAGCTGAGGAATTTCTAAAAATTCACATTTTTAAAAAATTTTAAAGATGTGGGATACAATTCAGGGTTAGGTATACAGATGTTCATTATGCAGGTACCCTTGTTGATGACGTGTGCCTCTCCATCCCCTGGCATTTTCCCTCAGTTGCCAATCCCACCCCCCTCCCCTACCAGTTTCCCACTACTGCCAATCCCTTACTTATAGTATTATGATAATTATTCAAGGTCTGCTTATGAGTGAGAACATATGGTACTCTGTTCGTTGTTTCTGTGATAGATCACTGAGTATGACAGACTCGAAAACCATTCAAGTTGCTGCAAAGTCCATATGTTTGTCCTTCTTTATGGCTGCATAATATTCCATTGTGTGTCCTTCTTTATGGCTGCATAATATTCCATTGTGTATATGTACCACATTTTTTTATCCAGTCCAGCTTCGATGGGCAGCATGGTTGGTTCCAAGTTTTTGCTATTGTGAACAGAGCTGCAACAAATATGCGTATCTTTTTTGTAGAATGATTTGAATTCTTCCAGTCCCAATAGGAGGATTGCTGAGTCATATGCAAGTCAGTTTCTAGTTTTTTTCAGAAATTTACACACTGTCTTCCAAAGAGGTTGCACTAGTTTGCAATCCCACCAGTAGTGTAGAAGCATTCCTTTTCTTCTGCATCCTCACCAGCATCTGTTGTTGTTTTATTAATGGTGGGAAAATTCACATTTTTAATTCTCTGAAGATAAATATCACTTTGTTGCTGATGAAATTCTTGAAATATTTACATTATAATACATCAACAATGAAACATTTAATATGAAAATGCCAGAGTTATTCATTCATTAGTTAATTAGAAAGAAAAGCCCAAAATTTGAATTACCTAATAATCTTAGCAGTCATTAAGAAGTTAGTTCATCCCAGGCCTAAAATATTTAAGATCAATAAGCAAAAAATTAGTTTAGCTTTTTACAGACAAGAAAATATTTATGAGGTTAAACATAATGAAGCTAAAGAAAGCACTACTTTAAAACTGTGATCCTGCCAGGTGTGGTGGCTCATGTTTGTAATCCCAGCATTCTTGGAGACTGAGCAAGGATAGTGTTTGAACCCAGGAGTTTCAGGCTGCAGTGAACCATGATTGTGCCTCAGCACTCCAGGCTTGGTGGCAAAGTAAGACTGCCTCCAAAAAAAAAAAAAAAAAAGAAAGAAAGAAAGAGAAATTTAAAAAGATAACATTGTAGATACTATTCCTAACTCAGATATTGGACAATTAAAAAAAATAGTTTGTTTACCTTTTCAATGCCATAACATTGCATCATACACAAAATTGAGACTAAATAAATGCTACAAAAACAGCAGATTGAAGAAATAATAAAGAATTCAAATTTCTTTAAAATCAGATATAGTACAAAACATCTAATTTCTTCAGTTCTATAAAATATTGTACTGTAGTTAAAATAATGAATGCATATAGACTGAAATAAATGAAATAAAATTATTAATTGTTATTATTTTCAGATTACATGGATGCCTATATAGAAACTCCTCTGAAAATGTAGATAAATAATTAGAATAATTAGAGTATAGCTAGTTACTAAATAAAATGGGAATATACAAAAGTCAGTCATACTTTCATGTATCAGCAAAAATTAATTAGAAATATAATTTAAATATAAATAGAAATTATAATAGCATCAAAAATTATAAATAGAGGTGGGAATTCAAGATGGCCACCATGGAGCAGCAGGCCATTCTCTATTACTAAGCAAGGCAAATAGTAGGCACCTCCCAACCATGGATAGATGAGAACACGCTTAACAGTTTTAGATAGGTGCAGCACCCTGCACCCAGCAAAAGTCTCTTTAAACACAGACCAGAAAGTGACCACATTTGCTGTAATCCAGGCACCCCATCTCCCACCATGCATCTTACAGGAAATGAAGCCCTACCCTGTGAACAAGAGCGGGTGAGTGATCCTGAGATGCTTTGGGTCAGTTCCCTCCCTCCAGCCACACACAAGTCATTGGTGCCAAGAGGGAGGAGTCCTGGTCATGACACAGTGGCAGGTCACCAGAACCCAAGTGGAATGGGGAACAAACCTGCACTTGAACAGCTGCTAAGAGTGAACTTTCCACCAGCAGAACCCAGCAGCTGGCTCCCAGGTCAGGAAAACTTGCCTGCAGATTGAACTTGGCCGGCCCCCATCGCCAACATATGGTAACCAACCACCTCACCAGATCGGTAAGATCACCTCCAAGCCTTGCATGAGCACAAGGCAGATTCCCCCCACCCCTCTTTCCTGGTGGCAGGGAACATGCTCTCTTTCAAGTGCTGAGCATGGATTGAGTAGTGTGGAAGCAACATGAAAAACACCTGAAGACTTTCTTGGTGGGAAGGCTTCTGGGCTGCAAACTACAAACAGCAGATGGGAGAACCATCCCCCGCCCCTGCTCTCCTCAGAGTGCTTGCAATAAGGTCTGATAAACAACCCAACCAGATTAACAGTGGGAGGTCTGTCACAGGTTAGAGAGGAGAGCAGAAGTGAGTGCTCCATTCTCTCTCACTGAGTGACCTATATTGAACTACAGAAAAGACCCCAGGACAGAAGATCATTAACTAGCTTTAGTGCAACAAAACCAAAGAGGAAAGACAGAGAGGGAAGAGAGACTTGTTACAACTGAGGAAAAATCAACAACAACAATAACAAAAATAAAAAATAGGTAATCTTCAGAGTATTAAAGAGACAGCACCTGTAAAAGCAGCTATCAGAGCACAAACGATGGAAGCCTCCTAGAAGGACCTGCTCCAGATAACAGTCACAAAAATTAGAGATTGGATAGCTAAAATGAACTAACAAACAAACAAAAGACTACGAGAAACTAGAAGTGAAACTCACCAAGGTCATACAGGAAGTAACAACAAAGTGGACCAATTGCAGAAAGGCTCATTCTGAAATAATGGAAATGAAGAACTTCATCCTGGAAATTAAAATCAGAGTAACAAGCACAGGAACAATCAGGCAGAAAAAAATAATCTCAGAACTTGAAGACCAAAATATGGAACTAACCCAGTGTGTCAAAAGCATAGAAGAAAAAGCCTCAAAAAGAATAAACAAATCCTCTGAGAGATGCAGGACTATGTTAAGAAGCCAGATGTGTACCTGATTGGTATCCCTGAACCAGAAAGAGAAACTGAGAACACCAAAGAACAAACATTTCATTAGATCATCCAAGAAAACTTCCCACATCTCACTGGGGAGTGATCATTCAACAACAAGAGATTCAGAGAACCCCTATTTGTTATCACAAGAGAAGACCATTCCCAAGACACATAGTAATCACTTCCACAAAACAAGCATGAAAGAAAAAGTCCTAAAGGCAGTAAGAGAGAAGTCAGATCACCAACCATAGAAGATCCGGACTTATCTGCAGAAACACAAGCCAGAAGGGACTAGAGTTCTGATTTTAACATTCTGAAATACAATCAATTCCTGCCAAGAATTTCCTATTCCACCAAGCTAAGCTTCATCAGTGATGGAGAATTAAAATCCTACTCAGACATCCAATATCTAAGAGCTCTTCAGGAGATCCTTAAGAAAAAAAAGAGAACAATCATATTCAGCACAAAAGTGCAGGCAAGCACAGAGTTAACCGAGCATACAGAACACTCACAAAAATGAAAATACACATACATATAGATACAATAGTGAAAAGGAAGGAAAATAACTTCCCAAAAACCCTATGACAAGGATAAGCTCATACATTTCAATAAATAATTTAAATGTGAATGGACTGAATAGGCCACTGAGGAGGCATAGAGTGGCAAACTGAATGAAGAAGCATGATCCAACAGTGCTGCCTGCAGGAAACTCATCTCACTACAAAGTGCACCCAGAGGCTCAAAGTTGAAGGCTGGAAAATGATCTTTTAGACAAATGGAAAATACAAGGGAGCAGAGGTAGCTATTCTAATACCAGAAAAAGCAGACTTCAAATGATCAAAAGTTGAAAAAGACACAGAAGACACTACAAAATTATAAAAGACTCAATCCACCAGCAAGAAATATTCACCTTAAACACATATGCACCTAACACAGAAGAACAAGGTTTTTTAAAACAACTGCTAAATAAACTAAGAGAGGACATAGAGACACAATCAGAGATGGAGTTCTAAAGAGCCTCCTAGACTGATCATTGAGGCAAAACAACAACAACAACAAAAAGATCTAGAATCTTAACTTGATGCTCGAGCACATAGATTTAGTAAACATCTGTATAACACTTAACTCAACAACTACAGAGCATACATTCTACTCATTAGCACATGAAGTATACCCCAAGGTCTATCACATACTTGGACATAAATCAGGTGTGAACAAATTTCAAAAAAATGAAATAATACCATGTATCCTCTCAGATCACAGTGGAATGAAAATAAATATCACCACCAACAAGATTCCCCAAAACACCCAAAGGCATGGACACTAAACAACATGCTGCAAAATGACTTCTGGGTCAAACATGAATACTAAGACAGAAATAAAAAAAGATTCGTGGAAACAAATGAAAATAAAGACACATCTGTGGAATCTCTGGAATGCCATGAGAGCAGTGTTAAGAGAATAATTCATAGCATTGCACATAGTATATTAACAAAATTGATCACAAGTATATAACTTAATGTCACACTGAGGGAGTTGGAAAGGCAAGATCAACTAAATCCTAATTTCAGTAGAAGAATTCAAATCACCAATAAAAAGTCACAATTACAAGATACAGAAGACAAAAATATCATAGAAAGAATCAACAAGACAAAAATCTGGTTCTTTAAAAAGATAAATATGATTGATAGATCACCTAGTAGGATTAACTAAAAAAAGTGGGATAGAGAAAAATCAAATAAACACTGTCAGAAACAAATAAACAAAAAAGCAAAGTCACAAAATACCCTGAAAAATTCAAAAGATTATCAGAGATCATTATGAACACCTGGACGCAAACAAACTGGGCAATCTAAAGGAAACAGAGAACTCTGACATCACACAGCCTCCAAAAGTTAAAACAAGAAGAAATTGAAACTCTAAGCAGACCAATACCAATACGGGAAATTGACTCAGTCATAAGAAAACCTCCCCATCAAAAAAAGCCCTGGATCAGATGGTTTCCTACCTGAATTCTACAAGACATGCAAGGAGGAGCTGATATCAATCTTATTGAAAGTATTCCAGGCAATTAAGAATAATCAAATTCATCCCAAATCATTTTATGAAGCAAATATCATACTGATACCCAAACCTGGCAAAGACCCAAGGAAAGAGAATTCCAGGTCAATCTCCTTGATGAACATAGATGCAAAAATTCTCAACAAGATTTCAACAAATCAGTTCCAACAACCCATCTCAAGGATCATCCACCATAACAAAATGGAATTCATTCTTGAGATACAGGGCTGGTTCAATATTTGAAAAACCATAAAAGTAATTCAGCACATTAACAGATGCAGCACCAAGAATCACATGATTATCTCATTAGACACAGAAAAGACATTCAACAATATCCAGCATCCCTTCTTGATAAAAACCCCTGAGCACCTAGGCATAGAAGGGACAATCCTTAAAACAGTAAGAGCCATCTATGATAAACCCACTGCTAACGTTTTTCTCAGTGGGCAGAAGCATTCCCCCTAAGAACCGGAACAGGACATGAATGCAAACTCTCACTCTTATTCAACATAGTATTGGAAGTCCTAGCCAAAGCAATCAGGCAACAGAAGGAAACCAAGGGTATGCAAATAGGAAAAAAGGAAATTAAGCTATCCCTCTGTATAGACAATATGATTCTATACTTAGAAAATCCTACGGAGTCTGCCAAAAGCCTCCTTTCACTGATAAATGACTGTAGTAAAGTCTTGGGTTATAAAATAAATGTGAAAAAGATAGTTGCATTTTTATACACCAGCAACATGCAGGTGGAGAATCAAATAAAAGACACAATCCCATTCACAGTAGCCATACACACACAAAAAGAAAATACCTTGGCATACACCTAACCAGATAAGTGAAGATCTTTACAATTAAAACTACAAAATGCTGCTCAAAGAAATCAAAGATGACACAAACAAATGAAAAAACATCTCATTCTCATGGATTGGAAGACTCAGTATTATCAAGATATCTATCCTATCCAAGGCAATCTACAGATTTAATACAATACCCGTCAAATTACCAACATCATTTTTCACAGACCGAAAATGACAATACAGAAATTCATATGAAAACAAAAAAGAGCACAAATAGCTAAACAATCCTCAGCAAAAGGAACAAAGCAGGAGGTATCACACTTCCAGACTTCAAACTTTATTACAAGGATACAGTAACCAAGAGGGCATGGTATTGAAATAGGCATATAGACTAGTGGAACAGGACACAGATTATGGAAATAAAAAAGTCTCTCAACCAAGTCATCTTTGACAAAGGCACCAGTAGCAGTCACTGGGGGAAAAGGAAACCATATTTTGCAATTGGTGCTGGGAAAACTGGCTAACCATATGCAGAAGAATGAAACTGGATCCCTACTTATCACCATTACAAAAATCATCTCCAAATGGATAAAAGGCCTAAAGGTAAAACCTCAAACTATAAAAATTCTAGAAAAAAACACAGGAAGCACACTTCTGCACATTGAAGTAGGGAACACACTCTTGACTAAGTCCCCAAAAGCAAATGGCATAAAATTAAGATAGGTAAGCGGTACCTCAACAAACTAAAAAGCCATTGCACAGTAAAAGAAACCATCAAGAGAGGAAAGAGACAACCCAAAAATGGTAAAAAAAAAAATTGCAAATTATGCATCTGACAGAGGCTTAACATCCAGGATGCACAAGGAACTCAAACAAAGTGAAAGGAAAAAACAAACAACCCTGTTAAAAAGTGGGAAAAGGACATGAACAGACAGTTCTGAAAAGAACATACAAGCAGCCAATAGACACATGAAAAAATGCTCAGCCTCAACAATCATCAGAGAAACACAAATTAAAACTACAATGAGATACCACCTAACTCATTAGGTAGGATGTTAGGATGACTATCATTAATAAATAAAAAACAACAGATATTGGCATAGGTGCAGAGAAAAGGGACCACTTCTACACTGTTGGTTGGAATGCAAACTAGTTCAACTTCTATGGAAAACAGTGTGGTGGTTTCCAAAATAACTAAACATTGATCTTCCATACAATCCAGCAATCTTTCTCCTAGGAATATACCCGGAGGAACATAAATCACTCTACCAAAAAGACATCTGCACATTCATGTTTATTGCCACACTATTCACAATAACAAATACATGGAACCAACCCTACTGTCCATCAAAAGTGAACTGGATAAAGAAAATGTGGCATCATATTCACAAGAGAGTATTATGTCCCCATAAAGAAGAAGAAAATAATGAATTTTGCAGCAAGTTGGATGGAGTTCAGGATCATCACACTAAGTGAGCTGTCACAGACACAAAGAACTGAATGCCTCATGTTCTCACTCATAAGTGGGCTCTGGACCTAGTCATATTAGCACATGGGTGGGATTGGCAGTCTCTAAGCACTGCTAGGGTTGGGAGGGAAGGCAAAGGGTGATGGGCATGGGACAACACAGGGTAACTGGTCCACAACCAGCAAGTGTGAGGGCCATTTAGATGCTGAAACTTCACCTGCATGCAGCCTACTTATATAGTTAATCCTCACTTGTACTCCATCTCTCTATAATAAAAATTAAAAATATTGTAAATATCTGAGAATAAAACTAAGAAAAGATGAGCAAGAACAACATATAATTATAAAACATTAATAAAAGATATTGAAAAGATTAAAAGCCAAAATGAAGTAACTGTAGCCAAAGATCAGCCATTTTAAGCTTTGTCATGTTTCTTTAGCGTTTTACTTTAACCACCCTCTAAACATTTCAGGAGCAGAACTTGTCTCCAGAGGTAGTCACTGATGAATGTTTTGCAACTACCCAGGCACACTTTGTACTAACTAAATACTTTTATCCAAAGTATTTGTCTTCCCTCTGCAAAGGACCAAGCTGATCTAATTTATTGTAATCAGCTCTTCATGACCTACATGACACAGACCACCAATCACTACCATGGCAACAGCTCCCATGCTTGCTGGCCCTTCTCATCTATGTGACTGACCTACCCATCGACCTGCTGTCCATCACCATGAAGTCAGCTCCTGTAAATACTCACTTGCCCTGCCCATTCCCAAAAGAAGTTTATTTATTTATTTATTTATTATTTTAAAGATGTGGGGTACAATTCAGGATTAGGTATACAAGTATTCATGGTACAGGTAAAGTTTGGACTTCCCTTTGGTCTCCACTTTGCCTGATATGAGATCATGTACCCTTATTGATGTTGTGTCTCTCCCCTCACTCCCACCCCCACAGTATCCTGCTACTTACAATCCCTTTCTTACAGTATGAAGGTAAATGTTCAGGGTCCGCTTATGAGTGAAAGAAGTTTTAAAGAGCCCTAATTTTAAACCCTGGACTTGCTATTTTGAATAGAGCTGCAACAAACATGTGTGTGCAGGTATCTTCTTTATAGAATTACTTGAATTTCTCTGGGTATATTCTCGTTAGGTGGATTGCTGGGTCATATGGAAGGTCAATTTCTAGTTCTTTCAGAAATGTCTTCCAAAGATGTTGCACTAGTTTGCATTCCCACCAGAAGTGTAGAAGCGTTCCTTTACTTCCACATCCTCGCCAGCATCTGTTGTTGTTTGTTTTATTAATGCTAACCATTCTTACTGGGGTTAGGTGGTATCTCAGTATGATTTTGATTTTCATTTCTCTGATGATGAGTGAGGCTGAGCACTTTTTCATGTGTCTGTTGGCTGCCTGTATATCTTTCTTTGAGAATTTTAAAAAAATTATTGCATGTCTTTATCTGAAGCTAGCATTTAGGGTATTAATCAAGATTGTATTTACCAGAGACTGAAGCACAGTGGCTTAAACTAGACAAATGCTCCACTTTTGTCCTACAAGAAGGCACCCTAGTGTTGGAGTCTAGATCTGGGGCCCCTGGTCAAAGAACAGTGCTCTTCTGGCTTCCTGCTGGACCATTTGTAGAGTGTTGTGTTCATTGTCCTTGTCGCAAGATGGATGCTCCATCTCCAGGCATTAGTGAAAGTTCCATGCAGAACGAAAAGAAAAATTCTTCTTTTTTGTCAAGAAAGTGAAGGAAGCTTCATCCAGTAAATTCCACTTACATCTCTTTCTTCTGAACAAAGTGTTATGGCATAATTATGTCACTAAAAATAACTTATTGTAGATTTAAAAAGAATTAAAGACTAGTTATATTAGACCTGTCTGACTAGATTATTTAAAAATCCTCTTTATAAAAACACTGTGAAAACCAAGTAACAAACATTCTTTAATACACAAATCTACAAAATTGAGAAAGAAAGGGTTGTTCTTAGATGCTGTCCATGAAAACTGATCCAGAAATGTGGGCAGTAAGCTGCACTGCTGATGCTCTGTGGAATGGGGACAGAGGAGGGATAGACTTTGTAATCCAGCAATTTGTGATTAAATGGCCACATGAGGATAGGAAATGGACTACAGATTGTCAAGAGGCAAGGTGAGCAGATTGAAGAACACCTATTAAGGTGAGGCCCTCAAATGGTGATGCTGTCAATAAAAAGATGTTAAAAAATATGCTTCACTTCAGAGGAAGATGATAAAGATTTTTAAAAAATCTTTTCATGAAATGAAGTTTCTTCTGAGAGTCTGATCTTGGCCTCACAAGAGTTTAAGGTATAAATTCACATAAAGTATAGTTCCAAAAAAACAAAGCCAAGAAACTGATATAAAAATTTGTTTCTAATACATCTGGGATCATGGGCAAAACAAAAATAAATTGTTCTGATGACTACTCTCACAACTGTGACCGATGTGGACTCTTACAGCAAGAGAAGTTCATCCTAGGATGAACTCACAATTATAAAACTTCATAGTGCTTAAGAAAACTATACACTTTGAGTGAAAAATTGTCATGAGGATTTAAGAAAACAGCATGATAATCTAAAGAAAGAATATAAAAAATGATTAACAATAAATTCAGACATAAAAGAAAAGAATGATATTCTGTGAAAAAGAAAAAGTACTAAGAAAAATAAATAAATTTGAAATGATCTGAATGGAAATTAAGGTAAAGAAAAATATGGTAAATTAGACACAGATGATAAAATAAGGGGATAAGGAGGATATATGAAATGTACAGACTTTTGTAATAGAAGAGTAAAATAGTATAGGCATAATTTTGTTCTTCTTTATGGTTGCCTAATATTTCATTATGTATATGTACCACATTTTACTTCACAGCAACTTGGGTGAACTTAGAGTTTATAATACTGAGTGATCTATCACAGAAACAAGGAACTGAGTATCATAAGTTCTCACTCATAAGTGGACCTTGAACAATTATCATAATACTATAAGAAAAGGATTGGCAGTAATCGGAAACTGCTGGGGGAGGGTGGACACACCTCATCAACAAGGGTACCTGCATAATGAACATTTGTATACCTAACTCTGAATTGTACCCCACATCTTTAAAATAAGATTTTTTTTAAAAAAGAAATAAACTGAAGAGGTCACAAACAAAAAGAAGAAGAAGAAGAAGAAGAAGAAGAAGAAGAAGAAGAAGAAGAAGAAGAAGAAGAAGAAGAATGAAAATATAGGCAGATAAGTGGTATAGAGGATAAAATGCAAAATCCACATAAATTATCAAAAGAGCTTCAGAAGAAAGAATAGAGAAAATGGAAAAGCAAGGATATTCCAATAAAAGAATAAATACAAGGAATTTCCCAATTGGATACCTCTTGGTGAAATTTTAGAACAGCAAAGCAAGGAGAAAATCATAAAACGAATTAGAAAAATACTGCAGATTAGTTGCAAAGAAATAGCTATTTTTTAAGATAACAGACTTGGTAAAACTCTGTAAAATATGAAACAGTAAAATATGAAACTGGGGAAACTAATAGAGTTGGGAACTTTTCTAGGGCAGTACCTCTAAACAGAACAGCACTACAAATGGAAACGTAACACAGATCACTATCCTTTGGTCAAAACCTATCTTTTTTTTCTGACCAGAACAAATAATTATTCCAAGGAATATTTCTGAAACATTATAATAATAAGTATTTCATATGTCATTTTATGTGTTTAGAATAAACAAATGGAAAGCTCTGTGCTCTGGCACCAGTTCCATACCTTTGTGTTTTACATAACCATCAATGAAAGACATTATTTTGTATTCATAAACTGTATTATAATTGATGCCTATATTTAAAAACTAATTTAGTCAAGCCTCTATTGATATAGAGAACAGTAGCACTATAAAATCCTTCAAATGTTATCAACAAAGCATACATTTATCTTGTAAATCATGTAAGTTAAAATGATTATAAAGAATTGATCATACTTTTGCTGCAAGGTTTGAGTAAGTAACAGTGCTCTGCAGGAACAATGAGTAGTTTTAAACTTCTGGAAATGAAAAGTATTTGGCATACATATCTAGTACATATTATACGTGTTCTAACACTCAATAATCATTCAAAAAAAATCTATGAATCCATAATGATTTTAAAATGAGCTGAGGAGGAGACTTTCTTTGCAGAAGAATGCTAAGGAATGGTATAATTAGAAAGGTAATTATATTGTAGTATTGTAATTGCTGATTCAGACAAGAATTATAATTTAATGCTGAAACCCTGAGGTATAAAGTTGCTGGGGAACAGGACACACCTTTTCTTAAAGCATCACCTCATAGGTTGCTTATTAATTAAGAGAAGGATGGAAGAGCCTGTACATCATGTAATCTGGCGAACATTCCAAGAGATCTCAGCTAACATGACAAAGAATGAGACATCTTTAGTTTCCTGCTGTGCCACACTGAGATGGGCACAGCACCACTGATGGTAGTAGCTTGCTGAGAAGCTGAACCTAAGTCTAGGACCAAATAAACAATCAGACAGATTCAAGTTGAGGGAAGATAATCTGGTGTCAATTGACCTAGATTCTTCAAATCAATATTTTAAAAAAGCCAAAAGAAGGAAATGTTGCAAAAATGTAATAGTCTGACTAAATATCTTATTAATTTTATTAAATTAATTATAATAAATTTTTGTAAAAATGTCATGAAACGGAAGGTCAATTTTTAGAGCTTTTAGGAATTGCCACACTGCTTTCCACAGAGGTTGCACTAGTTTACACTCCCACCAACAGTGTAGAAGTGTTCCCTTTTCACCACACCCTCTCCAGCAGCTGTTATTTTTTGAGTTGTTGATAATTGCCATTCTGACTGGAGTTAGGTGGTATCTCAGTGTGGTTTTGATTTGCATCTCCCTGATGATTAGTGAGGTTGAGCATTTCTTCATGTGTTTGTTGGCTGCTCGAATGTCTTCTTTTGTGAAGTGTCTGTTCATGTCTTTTGCCCATTTTATAATGGGGTTGTTTGTTTTCTTCTTTTCAGAACGCTTCAGTTCCTTGTAGATCCAGGATGTTAAGCCTTTGTCAGACCTAGAGTTGGCAAATACTTTTTCCCAGTCTGTAGGCTGTCTCCCTGCTCTCTTGATGGTTTCTTTGGCTTTGCAGAAGCTTGTGACTGCTACTTTTAATAACTTAAAGATAAAGGTACAGATGACTAAATTTTCAGAATTTGTGTCATGAAAGGATTATAATAAATGAAGTAATGTGAAGAAGAGTTCACATCTCAAAGATGCCTATATGTAGAAAGAGGATATGTACATACAGATATATACATGCACAGTATGTATACAAATATGCATATATATAGTAATCTTCATTCCCTTATTTTATTTTTACTATCACACAGTTATTGGTAGAGTTATAGAAAATAGAATGAAATGAATGTATATTTTGTCATGTGGCCTTTATTATGTATAATTTACTTACATGAAGAAAATTATGTATGAAAATCTATGCATTTGAACTTGAGTTCTGTAGGATTTCAGAAAATGGAAACATCTTTATTGAGGAAATAATATGCAAATGACATTGTATAATTAGGTGGATCTCATAGGACATATTTT
>NW_007250037.1:46223-66507 GCF_000164805.1 Carlito syrichta
AACCCTTAACTGTACCCCACAAAACCATAATAAAAAATACTGATTAATGAAAAAAAAAATATCATGAAACAGATAATACGACTGCCTCACTGTCTGTAAGATTTCATCTACGTTGTGTGGCAATAATTATTACTATGTCAGATATCATGCTAAGCACTTTAAAAGTGTTATCCTAATCAAAACCCCAAAAGCCCATGTCGTAAGAGATAAGATAAACAAGCAGGACCTCATCAAATGGAAAAGCTTCTGCAAAACTAAAGAAACCACCAAGAGAGCAGGGAGACAGCCAACAGAATGGGGAAAAAAAATATTTGCTGACTATTTATCTGACAAAGGCCTAACATTCAGGATCTACAAGGAACTCAAGTGTGCCAAAAGGGGAAAAAACAAACAAATAAACCTGTTAAAAAGTAGGCAAAAGATATGCTATGTTTTCAAAAGATATGTCTTCAAAAGAAGATATACAAGCAACCAACGGATACATGAAAAAATGCTCTGCCTCACTAATCTTCAAATAAATGCAAATCAAAATCACACTGAGATACCAACTAACTTCAGTCAGGATGGCCATCGTTAATAACTCAAAAAACAACAGATTCTGGAAAGGATGCAGAGAAAAGGGAAGGTTCTACATTGTTGGTGACAGTGTAAATTAGTACAGCCTCTGTGGAAAACAGCATGGCATTTTCTCAAAGATCTAAAAATCGACCTTCCATATGAGCCAGCAATCCCTCTTCTGAGAATATACAAGGAGGCACACAAATCATTCTATGAAAAAGACATTTGTGCATGCATGTTTGTTGCAGTACTATTCACAATAGCTAAAACATGGAACCAACTGTGCTGCCCACTGAAAGTAGACTGTATAAAAAAATGTGGTACATGTACACGATGGAAAATTATGCAGCCATAAAGAAGGACAAACAAACGGACTTCGCAGCAACTTGGATGGATTTAGAATTCTATCATACTCAGTGATCTATCACAGAAACAAAGAACTGAGTGCTTCATAAATGTTTTCCCTCATAAATGGATCCTGAATATTTATCATAATACTATAAGAAAGAGATTGGCAGTAGTGGGACACTGCCAGGGGTGGGGTTGAGGGGTACATAACCTCAATAAGGATACCAAACCAGGTGAAGTGAGGATCAGTGGGAGGCCCAAACTTCATCTGTATGATGACCACTTATGTACCCAATCCAGAAATGTGCCCCACATCTTTAAACTAAAAATTTAGAAATGTATTATCTCATCTGCCTCTTAAAGAAACAATAATGTTATTATTTCTACATTTCACACAAGAAAATGGGAGTTTATTGTCATGATATTAGCCTGTCCACGAGGCAGAATTAAGATTTAAATGCATCCATTTGTTCCCAGAGTTCAAGTTCTTGCTTGTATAGTATATCTAGAAAATATTTTTACTTAAAGCTATAACCCAGACCTGACAGAGGAGATGTGCATGAGAATAAAATAAATAGCTTTTAATTCAAATGTAAGTTATGATCTTTCTTATGCAGAGTGACAGTTTTATTCTTAAGAGATGAAACAAATGAAAAATTAGGTTTATAATCACTTTCAGAAATATTTAATATTATTTGTATTTAAAATGTTGGTATTTTGAAAATGCACACATTTTTGTCTCTTACACTTGTGAGAATATTTTACTGATTTACTACTTGATATGTCCGATTATGATCTATTTCCCATTCTTAATTGATGTATTGAACGGAAGTGAATCACACTATCTTAATAGTATGCAAGAAGATAGATTATCTGAAGATTCTTTATTAATTAATTCACAGTTTTTTCTTTGTATGTCTTTATTTTCTTGTTCTCTGAGATAACAAGGCATCTTCACATAATGCCTTAAGTTTATTTTGAAAATTATATTGAGTAACCACTAGTTTTTTGGTTTTTTTTTTCTGTTTGACTGTGGGAAGTGATTTGTGGGTAATATTTTAGTTACTGTAGATGGAATCAATGGAAATACATAGTAGGTACTGCAATAAGGCATGTAGAAGTTTTTTAAATACAAATTGTTGGAGAAAAAGCTTTGAAAACATCTGCTTCTGGAGAAACATGCGCCAAATGAAAAAAGTCTATTATTTGTAGAGAAGACCTCAGATTTTTCCTCCTTCTCCATCTAAAGAAGTACCCCGAAATTTTTTTTAAGTCTAAGAGAGAAACATTGCTTAGTTTATAGAAAAGTATTAACTCAGTATACCCTTTTTCAAATTATATAACTTGTCTGTTCAATTATTTATTCATGTACAAGTTTTACTTACAAACTTTTGTTTGACTCTTAAGTGCCAGAAAATGTGTTAGTTGCCTGAGGGCTAAAACATCACTAACATATAGTGATGGTCCTGCTGGGTTTCACAAATTGTGGGTAGCAAAATAATCTATTATCTTCAAATAGATCTACTCATCAGTGCTGTTACCCCATGAGCTAGTCTTTTAATACAACTTTCACTGAGTATTTGAAAATTTTAGTCACAGACAAGAACTGTAGGTCAGAGCAAAGGGTGTTAAATTCTGCATAAATAGTACAGCTAAGTTAAATAAAATGCAGAAAGCTCTGTTCTTTAAAAGCAAAAGAATAATTGGGCTGATGAATCAGAATGAAACACTGCCAAGGTCAAATATTTATGACTTAGAGCCAATTAACCAATGGACTAATGATGTCAACATGTGTTCCAAATCCAGTAGCTGTTTTCTCATCAATATGCCAAAGGTTAAATCCTACCCTTCTTGCTTTTCCTTATTATACCAAGGTAAACTTAACTAGGCAGTGACCAAAGTCAATAGAAGAGATAAAAACTAGATAAAGGTGATTTACATGAAGGTTAAAAAAAAAAGAAACAAACATTCACTGAACATAAAGTGATAGGTTATCTAAGAAGATGAGGTAATGTATAAAAGGCACCATAAAAACTCTACACTAAAAAAAAAAAAAAAAACTACGGTGAAAAAATTCTAGAATACACAGGGCAAAATAAATTTGTCAGTCACTCTAGAGTGATGCCTAGAGGAAACTTGGAAGTTCCTTGGGGGCAGAATCTGAAAACTGGAGCAGGTACTAATCAAGTCTCTGAGAGTAAAACAAAGTCTCAGGTCAAAGGCACTATAGGAGAAAGGTAGTGACAGGAATGAGTGGAGAGACAGGGTGAGCTTTATATTTTCACATTTAGTCTTTATTTTCCCTTAGCATCCTTATTATATGTGAAACATTCTGCTATTACCCTCACCCATTATAGCATGTATTGTTACTAATTTTATCCTTGTGTAATTGAATAGAATAGCTCCTGCCACAACCTTTTGCATTAACTTCTGAAGACAGAAAAAAATACCCTGCAAATACTCCTAAAAGACTGACAATAAAATATTTTTAGTGTCCATTCTCTGTCTTTTCTGCTGTGAGTGACAGAAATGGATCACAACTAGATTAAGCTAAAATGAAATTTATCCGATCACAAAACTATAAAGCCTAAAGCTGAATCTGGCCTTGTATACAGCAGAATCCCGGCATTCAGATGATGACCTCAAGGCATTCTCTTTCCTAGAGCTCTTGATTCTGCTTGTCATTGTGCAGTTTCATTTTGTATCCAGCTCCAAGTTTGTGGCAGGCTGACCACATAATAATCCCAGCAGTGCGTCTGATATTCTTAGCCTGAACCTCCTTCAAACCTCTGTCTCAGGATTAGGGGAGAAGAAAGAGACTGAAAGGTTTCAGCCTGTAGAGCAAGAGTAGCCTGTTTTATTAAGGAAAGGATAACCCTAGAGAGCCCAATTAATAGTTCTTGAATGAATGAATGAATCCATGAGAGAATCAATCAATAAAATTATTTCTAGAAAATGTGAAGTTTTCCAAAGTGGTCAAATTTCTGTGTTACCTTCCCTTTACCACTCTTTTTGGTGTTCATTAAAACACTTAGCAACCAGAAAATAAAATGTTCTGGGAAAGAATAAAAACAGTATTAGCATGAGTGCCAACCTCAATTAAAATGTTGCAGGAGGATGGGAAGACATTAACAGTGAGGCAGTAAAACTGGAGACTCTGGTCTGGTGTCTCAAGTCTTTTTTTTTTTTGGCTGCTCCAGAAAACCCAGAATCAAAGTGGGGATTCAAAGAGATTGTCCAGTTGTGAAGTACTCCTGCATAAAGATCATTACACTTTAGATCCCCACTACAACTCTGGAACAAGTTTGTGGGCAGTAAAGCCCTAAGAAAAGGAAGAAAGTATCTGTAAGAATGGATACAAATTTTTTAAGAAATACCAAACTAAGAATATTTTCTTTTAAAGTAGATTTACTAAACTAATAGAGCAGAGGATGTCCTTAGATACTGGGTGTCTTGATTTAACAAGGTATCTGACAAAAGTGACCTGACCTGACGTTCTTAATGACAGGTGAAGAGACATGGGGAAGATAGGTGAACTCACAGAAGCTCACATACCTGTGCAACAAAGTAGTGTTTCTAAAGTAGAGAACATATCAGAGTATCCTCAGTAACATTTTCCAACGATCACCGCCATCCAAGAGAGATGCTGATGTGCACCATGGAATTAGAAATGAGAAATATCAAGGGTGTTAATAAACAAAACTTAGTTGGATTGCTCTTATGAAGATTGAGAAAGCAGGTTTCCACCCCATCTGAGCTCAAGCTAGAAAATTTTAGTTAACAGACGTACATATAAAGTTTCAAGAGCAGTTTTCAAAATTTATAGAAACAGAAGGGAAAGGCTTAGGAGATCATTTGGGAGGGGGAAGTCAGGCATCAGAAAAATGAATTAGAAAGACATAGCAAGCATCTGTTTTTTCTATAATTATTTTTGAAAGAGACTCAGACTATAGGTTACTCAAGTCTCCTCATAATTCTAATATTCCCTGATTTTCCTTTGCCAATTTTAAATGGAGAAATTTTCTGGTCTGTTTTTTAGGGTTTATTTTATAAGTATATTATATCACATTTATTTTTATATGTATATTATAACACATTTAGTTAATGTATGCTATGATAAAACTACTTTGTCTTCCTATACATTATATAAATTTAGAGTCACTAGATTTATATGTACATGGACTATGTCAATATATGAAAATATATGTGAAATTATTTTAGAAATTATAAATTAGTATAATTACATCGGTTGTTAAGATGTAAAAGCACCTGTAGGTATATGTCATGCATTTGCAAAGTAATTTGCCATGATGTTGTTTCATGCTTGTTTGTTCTTTTCAATTTTTATGAAGAAGGAAAGATAAGGTTTTTAATCTATACTTTAGTTAGGAACATATACTTATTATCTGAAGTGCATTTTGTATAGAAATACTACTTAAGTATTGAGTTCACAAATCAGTCCCCTGACATAATGAAAGCAAATATACACACATACATAAAAGCATATTAATGTGTGGCCTCTTCTTACTCTGCTCCAAGGAGGCTTTATGTATTTTTTCTATAAACAACTAAGCATGTATTCATTTGTCATTCTACACGGTTGAGTTAGGAGCTCTTCAATGAGAGTGCTTTTTAAAATAACAGCTTAAAAATGAGATACAATTCATATACTATACAATTTACTCATTTAAAGTGTATAATACAATGGTTTTCAATATATTCACAGAACTGTGCAATTAGCACTACAATCTAATTTGAATATTTTCCTCACCTCAAAAGAAACCTCATACTATTAGTACTCTTTCATTCTTCCACCAATCCCCTCTTCCAAACCTTAGGCAACCATTCATTTATTTTCTATCTTTATAGATTAGACCTTTCCTATGAATGGAATCATAAAATATGGCACCTTTTGTGACTGACTTCTTTCACAGCATAATGTTTTCAAGGTTCATCTATCCATGTTGTAACAAGTATCAGTATTTCATTCCTTTTATTGCAGAATATCATTCCATTCCCTAGATATACTATATTTTGATTATTTATTCAGCATTTGAGTTGTTTCAACTTTTTGAGTATTATGACAAGAGCTGCTATGAACTTTTTAAACAACATTTGAGTTGTTTCAGCTTTTTGAGTATTATGACAAGAGATGCTATGAACATTTATGTACAAGCTTTTTTGTGGATGTCTTTAAAGTTCTCTTGGGTATATGTCTAGAAGTGAGATCCTGAGTCATATGTTACCTCTGTGCAATATTTTAAGGAACTGTCATAATGTTTTCCAAAGTGGTGGCACCATTTAAAATTTTTATCAATAGTGCATGTGTTCTAAATTATTTGCATACTAACCAGTACTTATTACTATCTGTTTTTTCCAGTTCTCAATGTATGATAAAAAGTGGTCTCTCATTCTGGCTTTGATTTTCATTTTCCTAGTAACTAATGATGTTGAGTATCTTTTTATGTGCTTATTGACCATTTTAATAACTTATTTTGAGAAATGTCTTTTGAGATCATTCACTCTTATTTTAATTGGGCTACTTGTCTTCATTACTGAGTTGCAAGAGTTCATTATACACTGTAGATATAAGTCCCTTATTAGATATAATTTGAAAATATTTTCTCTCATTCTGTGGAGGTAACTTTTTGCTTTCTTGATGGTAACTTTGGCAGTGCAAAAGTTTTAATTTTGATGAAACAAAATTTACTTTTTAAAAAGAACTTGTGTTCTTGGTGTCATGTCTAAGAATCATTGCCCAATCACAAAGATTTATGTCTATTTTTAATAATAGTTTTAGATCTTACATGTAGGTCTTCTCTCCATTTTGTATTACTTTTTGCCTGTAGTGTGAAGTAGTGGTCCAAGTTTAATCCTTTTTGTGTGGATATCCAGTAGTCCAAGCACCGTTTGTTAAACAGAACTTTCTTTCTCTATTAAATTGTCTTGGCATCCTTGTCAAAATGTTATTGACCACATGTGTGATGCCTAGTTTTTAAATTCTCAGTTGTTCCATTTATCTGTATGTCTACCCATATTTATTTTTATAACTTCTATCACTAACATTGTGCATGGTTCCTACAGAGTGCAATTTATACATGTATCCTTAATGAGTGGCTTGCTGTCTTAATAAGTAATTAATTGCACACATCCTTAATGAGTGGCTTATTGTCTTAATAAGTAATTAATTGCACAACTGGAGGCAGTCAATTAGAAAAAAGCATCCCAACACTTTTATTCTGGTATATGGTTAATTATGGTGTCTAAAGTCTGTGGTATAAAGGACCTAACCCAAGTTCAGATTTTTTAAAAGTGCTCCATTTTTTAAACATTTTTGTCTGTTATATATAACTATTTCTTGCCTATAACGCACTTCTATGTTCTTGTCAATTCCATTCTTGTATGTAGATGATTAAATTAAATACACAAAGATTGCAGCTCTGATTTTTTAAAACTAAAAATGTACATTTTGATATTTTAGTTTTTATATATTTCTGTATGACATAAATCCATAAACTAAAAATTCCAAGTGATAATGCTAGCAATCCATTTAGAATATGTAACACATAGTATTATGCATATTTATTATGTGCCATACATTGTGTTATTCTTTATATGTTTGATAGGTTTTACCTTTAACCCAGAAATATAAGGTGGTACCATTATAATGTTTATTCTAAGTAGATAAAGTCGAAGCACAGATAAGCTGAATAACTTAGCCAAAGTCACAGAGCTAGAGTTTTTGACATTGTAGTTAAATGCATGGACAAATAATCCCCAAACCCAGAGCTTCAAAAGATAACTGTGAAATACATTGTCATTGCAACTTTTTCATTTTATAAATGAGAAAAATTAGATGGCAAAATAATTAGTAATTATGACAAATCATGCAAGGTCACAGAACACAGTTGTTTGGGTTGTGCATTGCACAAATCTAGGAGTTAAATCATGCTGCCAGATCTAAAATGGTTCAATCCATTTTCTTCATGATAACCCTGCAAATATTTGCAGATTTATATAATAGTACTTCAAAAAAATCAACCTATCTGCTCTTGAGAAAAGATCCTAATTTCTTATCAAGTACTCCACTCTTCATTTCTTTTTAAAATTTAAAAAAATTAAACAGTTTTAGGAGTACAAAACTGTTTTTTTTTGTTATGGATGCATTGCATAGTGGTAAAGAAGTTTGGAATTTAAGTGTACCTGTTCCTTCTACTAGTGCACATTGTACCCTATAGATGATTTTTCATCCCTCACCTTCTCACTCTCCTACTTCTGAGTCTCCAATGTTCATTATACTATTCTATATACCTTTGAAGACCCTTAGCTCAGCTCTCACTTGTAAGTGAGAACACATGGTCAATTGGTTTTCCATTCCTTTGTTACTGCACTTAGGATGATGATCTCCAATTCCATCCAAGTTGTGGCAAAATACATTATTTCATTATTTTTATGACTGAATAGTATTCCATGGCACACATATACCACAATTTAATTATCAACTGATCAGTTGATAGGCATTTAGGTTGATTCCACATCTTTGCAATTGTGAATTGTGCTGTGATAAACATGCAAATGCAGGTGCATTTTTTGTTTAATGACCTTTGTTCCTTTGGGAGCAATCAAGTGGTGGGATTTCTGGATCAAATTGTGGATCTACTTTTGGTTTTTTGAGAAAACTCCTTACTGAATTCCATAGAGGTTGAACTAGTTTATGTTGCTACCAACAGTGTAAAAACATTCTCTTTCGTTGTATCCATGCCAACATCTATTGTTTCTTTTTATTTTCTAACAATGTCCATTTTAACTGGTATCAAATGGTATCTCATTGTGGTTTTAGTTTGTATTTCCCTGATTATTATTTATGCTGAGTATTTTTCTTATGTTTGTTGGTACAAGAGCAGACACGTGGGCCAATGGAATAGAATAGATAATCTTGAAACAAACCAAAATACCAGCTGATCTTCTGCAAAGCAGACAAAAACATACACTGGGCAAAGAACACCCTATTCAACAAATGATACTGGGAAAATGGCATAGTCAAATACAGAAAAGTGAAACTTGATCCCTATCTCTCACCATATACAAAAATTAACTTAAGATTGATTAAAACTTAAATGTCAGACCTGAAACCATACAAACCCTAGAATAAAAACTAGGAAAATCTCTTCTGGACATTGGTCTAGGCAAAGAATTTATAGCTGAAATCTAAAAGCAAGTGTAACACAAACAAACATAATTAAGTGGGACTTAATTAAGCAAAAAAGCTCCTGCACAGCAAAAACATCAACAGAGCAAGTAGGCAACCTACAGAAGGGAGAAGATATTTGCAAACTATGCATCTGACCAAGGACTAACAACCAGAATCAACAAATAACTCAAACAAATTAGCAAGCAAAACCAAATAACCTGATTAAAAAGTGGGCAAATGAATGGACAGAATTATCTCAAAAGAGAAATAACCTCATACAAATGGCCAACAAACATATGAAAGTACTCTTCATTTCTAATACGGTTAGGTGTTTCTCATAACACGCATTGTGTCTTGGAAAGTTAAATTAATAGACTTTTTAGAAGTTTCTTATTTTTATTTTCATACAGTAAAGTGCATCTTTTATGATGTCCAGTACTACAGATTTACACAAAAGTATAGCATCATGTATCTGCTACCAGTATCAGATAGAGCACTTCCACGTAGGGTCACTGACAATTCTGATTTGCCTGGAAGAAAGAGGAATTTCTGGGATGGAAAACTTTTAGTTTTAGAATCAGAAAGGTCTTAGAAAACTAAAATGAGTAGTTGGCTACACTACTTCTATCATCCTAAAATTTCCCCTCTGTAGCCCCTTTGTAGTCAATCCCTTCCCCAAGCCTCAACTCCTGGCAACCATCTGTTGGAAGCTAGCCTTGGAGGCCCGCCTGATTAACAAAGTCCAGATGCGCTGAGGACCCCTGGCCACAAAGCGAGTCCGGGCAGCTGAGGCCCTTCTGTCTTCTGTCTTTGCTGTTGGTACAGTTGAAGAAATTCTGTGCAGTTGTAGAAGAAGAAAATGGCATGTTTATGCGAAGTACTCATAGCTAACCTGAGAATGTCATGGTTCATTTTTCCATTTTCCCACTATGCTGCTTGGCCTTTTCTAACATATGCAAGAGTTAAACTCTGAAGCACATCAAGAATGCTTTCTTTCACTTGGTTATAAGTTACTAGATGTTGCTTAAGTAGTACATGATATAAGTATATTCACTCATTTGATTTAGAATTATGTAGTTTAGTGTTTAGACATAAGGTTTTTTAGAAGCACAAGTTTATAGTGAGTTCATTATGAATTAATTATAAGTTCTAACACATCTCAGAGTTATGTAGGTGATTTATAACACTGTTTTCACTGACTTAGGATAAAGATTAATCATTAAGGTTTTTACTTAACTTAATAGTTAAAACTCTAAGTTAACATTTATAGAGTGGGTTTTCACTGAACTCATAATATACTAATCAGACACTTTTATGATAACTTAGCTAAAGACAGAAAGCAACCTTGGGGGCCTGGGAAACATTACTAAAAGCTTCTTTTGAGTCCTCTTTAGAAATAAGCACTGCAGGATAAGAGAAAAGTAACAGAGACACCTGGACAAGAAAGGCGATTACAAGCTCTGAAGGTCATAAAGCCCCAGAAGGAAAAGTACTGCTACATGAAGAACTTTACACTTGGAAACTTTCTGGAGACAGTTCAAGGACTGTAATTCAGGGCTTTGGACTAAAACTATCATCTTTGGCCTTATGAATAAGACTCATTGTCTGAATGTTTACAGGGTTCTTGGCTTGTATGTTGCTAAGACCACTAGATGGTGGTTAACTTTTGGAGGATATGTATGTGAAGGAATTTTCTTTGTCTTGCCCCTTTACAAATGGTATAAAAGTTCTGTGTTAATTTACATTAAATTGTCATCTGCTAGGAAGCAGGTGTCCGAGTATAATATTTTTGTCTTTTGCCTATCCGTCTCTCCTTCAGGAAATCTCACAACCCTTGTGGGGCTGGACTCCTTCAACCATCCACCTGTTTTCCATTCCTCTGGGTTTGGTTTTTCAGAATATCATTGAAATGGAATCATATTATATGTAGCCTTTCACATCTGACCCTGTTACCTTGGTTTTCTGATGAATTTAAGAAAAGTCACAAATTTTCAGTTTGTCCAGACTTTTTTCTTGTTGTGGAGGTGGGGATGCTGTATTTTTCAGCTCTCCATGTTTCTGAACTGAAATGAAATCACTCATCCACTTTTTGAATGAAGAAAAAAATATCCTAAACAACATAATACCCAAATGGTGGCCTAAGTTTATGAATCACTTACATATTAGAAGCAGATATAGATTTACCAGGGGTACCACACAATATATACAAATTTTAGCTGGGCTCGGTGGCTCAGCCTGTAATCCCGCACCTTTGGGAGGCTGAGGTGAGTGGATTGCCTGAGCCCGCGGGTTCAAGACTCGCCTGGGCAGTGAGACCTCATCTCTATAATAAATCAAAAAATCAGTTGGGCATGGTAGTGCATGCCTGTAATTCCAACTACTCGGAAGGCTGAGGTGGAAGGATCGCCGGAGCCCAGCAGGTCAAGGCTGCGGTGGCCAGGAGTGACCACTGCACTCCAGTCTGGGCGACAGAGTGAGACTCCAACTCAAAAAAAAAAAAAAAATATATGTATATATATATATATATATACAAATTTTAAGATATGTTGTCTATGTATTACTTTTCAAAGTTGCATTATATTAGGGTAGCAATGTGTAGTATGATGGCTGCTCAAAAGATGGCATTAATCAGATGAATGCTAGTGTCACCATGTGACAGGCAGGACAATCAAAGAAAAAAATTGCAGAAGCACAATTGACAGTCGTGGAGTGCAAGACCATTTTGAAATGGTATTTGAAATTCAAGAATATTGTGGAAGTACAATAGTAATAGAAGTTTGATTATGCAACAGAACCTCCAACACACCTAACAATTACACGCATTCATGATAAGTTTGAGACACATAGTACTGTGCATGATGTGCACCAGGGAAGATCTGGGAGGCTTCACATAGCAACAAGTCCAGCAGTAGTTTGCTGTAATCAGAAGTGTCTGGATGCTAACGGTAACTACTTTGAGCACCTCTTGTAATTGCAGAAGTCAAACGTGACTTTTATTCATCTATTGTTAGTGGTATACATTGAGCATCACAATTTTAATGAAAGTTTTTCCCTTTCTTAAAATGTGTATTCTTTTTTTTTGACATCCTGTGTGTGTGTGTGTGTGTGTGTGTGTGTGTGTGATGTTTGGAGAGTTTTTTCAGTTAAAGATGGCACCAGAGGAATAGGTCAAAACAAAAAAAAATGAAAATGTTCAATATTGTAGAGAGTATAAAATGCAGGTAAGTGCTACTTAGACTATAGGAAGACAATGGTTCCTTTATAACCATCTGGGGGAAAAAAATACAGTTCTAGGAAGTTCTCTGCTAGCTGTTATTATTCCAGTTTTATATACTTGTTTTCACTCTGCTTTCTGTCTTCCATAGCACTGGTTAGTATATAAGGAACCCAGATTTGAGCAACATACTCCCAAATTATCTATTTGTTGGACTTCTGCCAAATGAAATACTCCCTGTAAGAGCTCCTCCTGATATCTAAAATATGGGACAAGCACTGGTAGAGTTACTTTAAGTAACAAGACATAAAATACTATGTATTCATTTACCTAGCACTGATTGAGTGCTATATTATACTTTGGAATACAACACTGAAAATTTTGGAAACATCTTATATATTAGATAAATTTTGCCACATCTACAAATAAATTTGAGGTTTTAAGAAGTTTTGTGATATCATACTTTCACTTCTGCTTTTAAACTCTATTAAATGTTTTTATTTCCGCACTCTCTGACATCCACTCTATGTAGGAATCATCATTAATCTGATATTTCACTACTTCCTTCTTGCACAAAGCATTCATAAAATATCATCAATGGGGGCAGAAATCTTGTAGGTTTTAAAATACTGATTCTTCTAGTCTAGTCTGTGCAAGGTTGAAATTTATGCCAAAAATTTTTTTTTCTGATTTTTTAACTTTGATGTTTTTGAATGACACTAAAATAGTTGAGATTTTCATCAGAAAGGGGAAAGGAACTGTTATCTGTAGACTGGATATTATCTTAGCTCATCAACATGGACTAATGATAAATTGCCCAAAGTTAGCATGGCTTACAGCATTTGTGTATTTAGTACATATTCCATTTCTTTTCTGTGTTTCATTTTGATTTCTTGGGTAACATCTTTAGCATGCCTCTCCTATTGCTATGAGGACCGAGTGAGTTAAAGATCTTTAAGCTGAAAAGTATTGGTGCACGGATGTTTAGCACATCAGGACTAGAATAAACATCACTGAAGTGCACATAGGGATATCAGTTTTTCTCATTGTTGGAATCTAACACAATTCTGTAGAGAAGTTGAAAAAGCATCTAATTAGAGTGAAAAGTTTTGTATTGATTCAGAAAAAGTTAAAACAGAGAATAAATATATTTTGAAATTTGCCTGTAAAATATGTTTTTTCTTCCCTGCACTCAGTCCAAAAGTTTTAATAGGACATACAAACTTTCATTAAAAAAATACAAACTGTAATTTCCCTTTTCAGTATTTTAAAACTAAAATAAATGGCATATGAATCATATGGATTAAGTACAGATATGGAGCCTATAAAATATTAAATTTGCTTTTAAAAAATATTAATTGATCCTCTTTTGCTCAGAAACTTTTCTGATGTTCTTTTTTATAATTTTTATTTTAAACACGTGGGGTATAATTCAGGATTGGGGATACAAATGGTCATTGTCAGCTTTGAAAAAAAACACATTAGGGTAAAATGCCTCTTTTAAAGATAGCATAACCAAACTTATAAAATGTTTACTTTCTCCTTGTTTTTTCTATTATCTGAAGAGTAAATTTTAAAAAATAAGCAAACAATTTCTAAGATACTAAACAGAATATTTTCAAAGATCAATGAATGCCCTATATCTACCCAGAGGTGACAGAAAGCATTTTCAGCTATCCTTTCTCCCTTTTTGACTCTCTCCCTCCCTTTCTTCTGTGTGAATATGTCATATCTTTATAAAGATAGTAATTCTGTAGCTATAAGGTTATGTATACAGCATGTAAGACAATGACTAACACTGCTTATTCCAAGACCAACACAGTTGTCAAAAGAACTCAGTGTATGTGGCCAATACAAGATGTAAAATAAGTTCCCTAGTGGTTTCTATCAGTTTTCAATAATACTTTAGAAAATTCTCTTTCCTCCTTTTTCTTTCATACACTGCAACTGCTTCTGAATTCCAAGACAGCAGATACAACCCACATCCTCCCCAAGGCACATTCTCCACTTCCCCTTTCAGTCTTCATTTTTTATTACTTTGCTGAAATGACCTGAGAGGAGAGGAACAGAGTAGAAGACCTCAGAATCTGGACAAATAAAGATGTCTTTAAAAATCTGAATTATTAAGAATTATTTTCAATATACTATCTTCTAATGCTCATTTTCTTATATATTTATGAAATATTCGTCAATTATTTCTACACTGGCCTTACCTATTTGTCAGTTTGGGTGTTTATTCCTTCTCTTATAGATTTTTAGAAATATTCCCATTTTCATCAGTTACATGTATTATAAAAAGTAATTTTTCCAAATTTATAATTCACTTTTGTGTATTGCCTATACATATGTTTCCTTCCTCTATTCATTTATTTGGATCTTAGTGATTTACATATTTATTTTAATTCTTTGTCAGTTGTATAATTGTAAATAGTTTGCCTTATTTCTATTTTTATGTTATTTATGATGATTTGTGCATAGAGAAGTTTAAATTTTTATGTATTTAATTGCCTTCTTCTTCCTTTTTAGTTGTCTTAGACTCAGGTCCATAACCTAAGCTTGTATTAACATTCACCTATTTTACTTCTAGCTCTTTTATTGCATTTAAGGGAATTGGAAACTCTTTGTTTACTTATGGTTTATCTTGATGTGTAGAATGTGAACTAGAGGATTTAATTTCTCTATTTGATTTACTTTTACCGTTAATAAATAAGATAAATTAAGAAGGTTTACTTTGGTTGCTTTGCACTTTTAAAAATCTAAAATAATCCAAGAAGTACATTTTGAAAAGTGCTTGAGTAAATTTATTTGCAAAATAGCCTGAATTCTTCAAGATGTTGCTGAGGGAAAATTGCTTTCGTGGCTTTTCCTCATTAACTGTTTTGGATTCCTGCTTTTGTAAAAGCCTGTTCTTATAATTTATTTTGAAATGGAAAGGTAAGGAATCCTAGAAAAGAGAGTCATGTTGACATCAGAGATGGATTTCCAAGAATTCACTACCAACCACTTGCTCTCACCACTCCTTAAGGAGAAGGAACTTTTAGGGATTTGTCAGAATCTTGGACAACGACAGGAACCATTTTGCTAGTGGGCAAGTCTCATGGCTGTAGGCTGTTAGCGCTCATTTGTATTTGATTCTCTTCTCCCTACTCCCTTGTGTACCAGGTTGACTTGTTTTCACTCTGCTTTTTCTCTTCCATAGCACTGGTTAGTATATAACGAATCAGAGTTAAGCTTTGTCTTAGGAGAAAAATCAGTCCACTGGCCTAGTCCACATATTCTCATTTGGTTAACTAAAGTTTGAATTAGATTGGAGACAAAAATCTGTGTAGGTGTGTTGTGATTCTTTTCTGTTCTTGTGTTATTATTCTCTGCTATGTATCGCTTTTGGAAACTTCTTGAAAAAGAATCTCTGTAGGGTTTTCTTTTTCCTAGGCTCTCTGGACCTAATGGCATTTTAATATAAATACAGATTCACTGAACATTCTGATAAGCATCATGTATAAGAGCTTTTAGTGTGAAAAAGCTTCATGCATTTGAGTAAAAATTGGATGAAGGCTAATATGTAAGGAATTGAGAGAGTCAGGGAAGAAACTGGTAAAAATGAAGCTTAAGAGATCATGTTGGCTCATGTTGCCCAGGGTTTCCTTTTTATACCCTATGATATGTATGTGATTCTGTTCTAAGAGTAATGGGAAGTCTTCTGAGAGTTTTTAACAGGGGAGTAAAATTAGTAGATTAACCCTTTCAAAAAGATTCTTGATGAAAATAACTATTCTTCTGGCTAACAGTTATCTTTTGGTTAATAATTCTGTCACATTCCTATGATTATTTTATTAGATCCTCTTGTCATTTTTTGACTTGTTTATTTTGCTTACTGATCAAAGATTTAGAATGATATATTAGAGTCTTTCATTACTGCTGTTTTTGCCCATTCCTCATATTTTTTGATTGATATATATTGACGTAATTTATTTGGTACCTTTAAACTTAAGCAAAATATATCTTTTTTATGAAGGGTAATCTTTGTAAAACTGACAAACCCACACAATTCACAGAAAATAAATGTTCACTTACAATGATATTTACTTTCTAAGGTTTGTAAACAAAACCATTCTTTGTCTAAATTTAGAAGATACAAAGTACAATTTGAAAATTGTGAAAAAATACATTAGAATTTGAAGATGTAACAGAAATACTAAAATTTTGCATTCACTTTAGAAGCTTACACAGCTCTTCAACTCATTGTCATTCTCTGTTAGCTGATCCCCTAGGGATCAATAAAAACTGTTCTGGTTGAAAACTCTAACTACTAGTGCAGAAGAGAATCGTGCTAGGTTTATTTAGTCATGTCATGGAGCCTTAAGGAAGGCAATAAAAATCTCTGATGCTCTCCAGAAAGGCAGAAACTTACCACAGGGAAACAATTTTCTAAAAAGGCTTTAGCCTTTGAGGAAAAACAGTTCAACTACTTTTTAACAAAGGAAAGAGGAACTATGTATCCATGGAAGGCAGAAAATCAGATGGAATTTTAAAAACTTTTTGGACAGATTAGTTCTTTGTCAGATATATTGTTTGTGAATATTTTCTCATATTTTGTTGGTTGCCTGTTTGCTGATTGTTTCTTTTGCTGTGCAGAAGCTTTTCAATTTAATCAAGTGCCACTTATTTATTTTTGGTTTTGCTGCATTTGCTTTTGGGCTCTTAACTATAAATTCTTTGCATAGGCCAATGTCCAGAAAAGTTTTTCTTAGGTTTTTTTCTGGGATTTTAATGGTTTCAAGTCTGACATTTAGGTCTTTAATCCATCTTGAATTAATTTTTGCAAATGGTGAGAAATAGAACTCTAATTTCATTTTTCTCTATGTAGCATGTGCTCATTTATAAGTGGGAGCTAAGCTAAGGGTCTGCAAAGGCATACAGAATGGTATAATGAACATTGGAGTCTCAGAAGGGTGAGGATGAGAAGAGGTGGAAGGATGAAATATTGCCTGTCAGGTTCCATGTGCACTAATGGGGATGAGGGGTACACTTGAAGCCCAAACTTATTCACCACTATACAAAGCAGCATTATATCCAAAAACCATTTGCAATTCTAAAGTTATTGGGATCAACACAATGTAAAAAGCTTTTTGGAGGATAAGAAAACAAACAATCCAATTCAAAAAATGAACAGAGCATCTGAATAGACATATCTACAAGGAACATATATGAACGACCAATAAGCACATGAAAAGATGCTCAACATCATTAGTCACCAGGGAAATGCAAATCTAAACCACAAGATACTACTCAAACCTACTAGGATGGCTATAAATAAAAATTTCAGATAAAAACAAGTGTTAGCAGGGAAATGGAGATGTTAGAACACTTACATTCTGCTGGTGAGAACATAAAATGTGTAGTCGCTTTGCAAAACAGGCTGGAAGTTCCTCAAATCATGAAACATAAAGTTATCTTATGTTCCAGCAATTTCACTCCCACACATTTTCCTAGGAGAAGTGAGAAGATAAAGTCACACAAAAATTTGCTCATGAATGTCATAGCAGCATTATTCATGATACTCACAAATTAGAAACAACCCAAGAGCCTGAATGAATAAACTAGTTGTGGTCTAGCCATACAATGGAAAATTATTTAGCCATAAAAGAAATTAAGTTCTGATACATGCCACGACATGGATGAATCTTGAAAAGATTAGGTGAAGTAATAGAAATCAGTTTATTCATCTGAAATGTCTTGAATAGGCAAATCTATACAGACAAAACATAGACAAATGGCAGTTTATGATTGGGGAGGATGGGGCTATAGGCGGATAATAGTTAGACGGTATGGGATTGCTTTTAAAGGTGATGAAAATGGTCTAGAATTGTAATGATGTTTGCATATATCTGTGAATATACCAAAAGCTACTGAATTTTATACTTTAAATAGGTGAGTTGCATGGATATGTGAATTATTTCCAAATAATGCTTTAAAGAAGGAAAGAATTCTTTGTGAATACTCAAGAAAATACATCAGTAGTTCATTAAACTGGTGGTAATCCTTGCTTGTTTAACATAGATTATTACATGGATTCAAAACCAAAGGGATATGGGTGTGGACTCTTACTCCAATCACATTATTATGAAACACTAGGTAAAGAAGTACTTTGTTGTATTCAGAATTCACATAGTATATCCTTTAGACTTAGTGAAGAAGAATGCTGCAAATACTCAAACTTTTACTCTTAATTTTAAAAAATCAGCACTGGCAAATGAACCTGAGTATTAGAATATCCAAATAGTTTTAAATATCCAGTTATTTTAAAACTGGATCTTTTCAAAAACTCCTTACATTTTTCTAAAAGGCAAAAAAGTGGGTCATAAGTGTCATAAAGATTGAATTTTCTTTGATGCTTATTCACTCAGGGCAATGGAGTGTTGTATTTGGTGCACAAGTACCGTATCTCCTGCTAAGACATTCTCATTTGATAACACAAATTATCTTTCACCTCACAGCTTTATAATGATTACCAAGTATGGGCCCACATCCAAAACAAAATATATTGTACACTTTTACAATAATATAAACAGTCTCACAATTACTTCTAATTTTAATCTTATTTCTCCTCATTCCAGAAAGGAATGATTAATTTTAACCTGCTAGGGTTTAGGGAATGAACCTTGTCCAGTCTGGGTTCTCTTCTGGGAGTCTCATATTGTTCTTATCCAGTCAGAAGTGCAACAAAATGTCTTCTTTTCACTTCAAAAGTGAAAAGAAGCTTTAAACTTGCTTATGCTCATGGTCAGAGCTCATTTGTTAAGTATTAAATCTCTTATACTGAATTCCATGAAAGGTTAAGCATTCTTCTGACGTGTTTTACAAAATGCTGGTTGTTGTTGGGTGATTTTGTAGTCTGGTATCACAGGCGATGTTCATGGTGTTCAAAGTCTTTGAAAGCACTTTGTGACACTCTCTGTTTGACATTAAATATCTCTTTGCGCAAGCAGCACTCAGGTAGCCAGGTAGCATGTTGGTTACAATAGTATTTAAAAAACAATAATTATAACTGTTATTCTATTCAGAGATCAGTTTTTTTAAGTTTTCACATTTGAGTGAGAACACGCAACATTGGTGTCTCTGTGCTTGGTCTATTTCACTTGACATAATGTCCTCTAGTTCCATCCATGTTGTTGCAAATGACAGTACTTCATCCTTCTTCAAGGTTGAAAATTATTCCATTGTGCATATACACTAAGTTTTCTTTATTCATTCTTCCACTGATAGACACTTATGTTGATTTTATATCTTGGCTATTGTAAATAGTTGCAATAAACCTGGGGGTACAGGTGCAGAATAGCAGAAGTGGTGATAGCTGGGGTTGGTTAATCAATACAAAGAGGCAGTTAGATAGAAGGATTAAGATCCAATGTTCAGTAGCACAATAGGGTGACCATGGTTAGCATTAGTTTATGATACATTTCAAAATACTAAAAGATTTAGAATTTTCCCAACACAAATAAGTTATACTCTTTGATTTGAAGAATATCCCAGTTACTCAGGTTTGATTGTGAAACACCACATGGTTGTATCAAAATATCACATGTACTTCATAGATAGGCACAACTATTATGCATTCATAAAAAGTAAAAATAAAAAATTAAAGAATAATAACTGTATATGTATATGGGGTACAGTCCACTAATTAAAAAGATAAAACAATATTTCTTTTCTTAAATGCTATTTGGTGAGAAAACATAGATCTTATTGAAGCCACCAATAAACTACTTATCTTTTAAAAGTATAATTTTACAAAATATGGATGAGCTTGAATTCCTTCTTTAAAAATAAGATGATAGCCGGGCTCAGTGGCTCAGCCTGTAATCCCGCGCCTTTGGGAGGCTGAAGTGAGTGGATTGCCTGAGCCCGCGGGTTCGAGACCCCCCTGTGCAGCGAGATCTCATCTCTACAATAAATAAAGAAAATCAGCTGGG